>NC_137517.1:13882500-13987500 GCF_041902795.1 Electrophorus electricus | reverse complement strand
CTCTTCTCTGTGTATCCAGTTCCTCCTTTGGCTGTGAGAAACTCATAAATTTGTCCAAAATGTTTTCCATTCATATTCTTTTTGACACTCCTTCTATCTCACTTTGTCATTATGCATTCTCCTTCTACAAACACAGCAGTGGCTGCCTTCTAAAACTTTCTTTCGTCCTAATAAGGTGGCAATGGGAAGGTCACATGGTGGAATTCTTCAACAACTGGATTCCACTGTGTTGCTAGCAGTGGAATTTGGGACAGGGGCATCACTATGGTAACGGGCTGAGAGGCTTCTAGAATGGTTCGTCTGCTTGTTCTAAAGCATCATTTCATTCCAGTGGAAGATATGCTGTAATTAAGACTTAAAAGAGGAATTATATTTATTTCTCCATTATCCGAGGTTAATCTGATCTTCTACCCCGAAATCTGTGAACAAACTCACAGGGCTTCTGTAGACCATCTATGCAATTATTTTTCTCTAAACCAGACATCTCTAATATAAAACTAAATGTCCTTGCAAGTGTGTGTGTGTGTGTTATAAGTGTGCAGTTTTATCATAGAGATGTACAGACCCTCAGACACAAGCCTGTTTTCACCAGATACACACTATAAATCACAACAGGACATTTTCTGGAACAGTGCCCAACAGATTTTGTGTGTGTGTGTGTGTGTGTGTGTGTGTGTGTGTGTGTGTGTGTGTGTGTGTGCGTGTGTGCGCGTGTGTGTGTGTGCATACAGCTACCACTGCCTTTTTAATCCTGTTTTAACAATATACTAAACACATTGTAAGAGATTGTAATCTCTTATACAAAAGACAAGTGAGGAATATACCTGGGACTTGATGTAATCATGGGACACTATAATGTGCAGTAATAATGAGCTGTAATGTACTGACTTTATAAATGTATCACTAGGAGGAATTTGCGGTATGTCATGAGCTGTTCTAAGTCCAGTGGATGGCATGCAGTTTCTTCTGGACACACACACACACACACACACAAATTCAAAAGTCCATATTCAAATGGGTACATGTTTATAGTCATTTAAATTCTCCTATGTGTTTTATATCTCACTGCATATCTATAGATGTTTTGTTTCCATTCTCAGTGGGACGGTGCTTTAAAAAAAAAAAAAAACACAAGTCAGCCCTCTATGGCCATTCTTCTGGATGTCTGCATGTCTGCCCTTCTCTGGTCTCTCTGATTAAGCTCTAATCAGTGCTGGATTTAGCTGTTAGAGTAGTGCTAGAACTGAACTTTGCAAGAAGGCTTGATTCCAGAAGGACCACTTTTGACCACTGGTGAGTGTTCAAAGAAAATGGCTGTAATCTGTAATGTCAAATCTAATGAAAAAAAAAACAAAACATCAAGTGGTTATGAAGCTCATGGTGGAATGTGCCAACTCTGTCCTCAGCCCAATTCTCACAGATCCTGGACCAGTGTTTCTCCAGTCAATGTGTGTTAAAGCAGAGCGGCTAGACCTGGAACAGAATCAGGCTGGTCATGAGAGAGCAGAGTGCAATGTGTGTGTGTGTGTGTGTCTGGTTTTGGCTAAGATGGTCTAAAATGGTGATGGGCATGTCTGTTATTTTGAGAGGAAGTGGGTTGTTGGGGTCTCTGAGGACAGACCAGTGCACACACCACTGCAACAGAAATCTGACCACACGCGGTTCCTGCTAAATGAGCTTTTCTCTGTCTCTCCCTTCTCTCTCTCTCTCTCTCTCTCTTCTCGTTGCCCCCCTACTCGTGCTATCTGCCCCTCTAAACCCAATGTTCTCTCGCTCTTTTTCTGCTACCTTTGTGAGCTCCCTTTTGGTTCCTTCGAGTAACTAATACCATAGGGATAATAATGTTGGGGTTCATGTATAGTTCATGGCCGCCATTTTCCAAACATTCCTAAAATCCATGCATTCCGACCTTACTCCACTCATAGGAAGGATTATACATTATTCCACACGGAACCCAATTAATCATGAGTCCTTTTCTCCCCAGGACATGAAACTGATGTGTTTGCATGCTGGGAAGTTCCCCTGCTTTCTGTCAGAGAAGCCATTATGGCCATGGTTCCTCTGGGATCTGGATAGAAGTGCAGTGACAGAATCTCTCCATAACAGGCCAGAGATAAGGATCCGAGGTCCCCCTGGGAGTCTGGAGGGGGACACTCACTGTCGATCTGCCCAATCCTCCTCCTGCTTTTTGGAAAGGGTTACAATGGTTTGGTTTGTCTGGCACTTGATAGCACATCTCTAAATGTTCCCGGACAAAACCAAAATCACAAGTTTGGGATCATTGGTATGTGTTTGTGGCCATGTTTATTTGTCAGGGTATGCCAGGAAATTTTTGATCAGAGATGTTTTTTGGGATAGGGGGAGGGTTTCAAAGCCAACTGCTAACTACCTTTGGAATGTGGATGTTCATTTGAATTTGCTTGGGTAATGTTCAGAGGGACTATAATCCGGTGTGCATAGTGTTCATAGAATATGGTGTTTGTTTGAATGGTGTTCTGAGAATACTAGTGTTCAGACTAGACGTTTTAAATTAGACTGAATTCACATACTGTGATTGAGTTAATTGGGAGCAGACCTCAGAGAATATGTGTTTTAGTTGGTTTGTGTAGCATATATTCTTACATTTGATCGTTTGTCTTCCACACCCAAAAACATGCAAACAGTAGAAGGCAAAGTGCTAAAGACACATATAGATCTGAAAGGATTTAAAGCCTGAAATTGTAAAATTGTAACTTAATTGTAGCTTAATTCAGATGTAACCCAGTCAAAAGGAACCCATCTCAAAGGTCAATAGTACCATAAGAATATCAATCTACAAGAATTTATATTTAGCATTGTGGAACTTTTCACTTGCTGGGGAACTTCCCAGCAAGCAAAAGGTATGTGCTTAAACATGCTGCCAAAAGAGCATCTACAAAAAAGCTGTGATGCTGTAAAAGAACCATACATTATGATTGGACAAAGAACGGCCTCAAGAGGTGAGGTGTAAACATTACGGAATAAGTTCAGGAATAGGGGCAGACAGGGAAGCCTGTTTCCCACTGGGATTTTGCCTTGACCATGAAGAAAGAGATGCCAGCCATCCCGAGGTTGTGATTCTGGGATGCTGCAGAGGGGTGTCATTCTGAATGATGGTTTAGAAATACATTGTGGCGTAGCCCTTAGAGGCGTGGAAAGCTGTGATCCTTCCATATTCATATACTGTGATTCAGCATGTGAAGACAGACCATGGTGTAAGGGGTTGCAGTAGATATTTCTATCAATGTCCAAGGCTTGGAAGAAGCAGTCAGAAAGGACTCCACTCCCCTTATGCTGTGGAGTAGAAATACTGAATGGTAATATATGTAATTGTGTAGTATACGTTATTACATTAGCTGGCCATCCATAACTATGCCAAGATTTTTTCAGCATATGTGATATATCATGGAAACAGGTCACTCAAGTTGTTATTTAACTTTCATGCCCAACATTCCATCTTATATGAGCTGTTCATACCAGTAGTGACATTGTGCCAGGATGTATCATGAGGGTGTGAAAGGTTAATTTTCAGTACTGAAGAATGTTTAGCAGGTACATATACATTATTGGAATTTAGTGATGCATGTTCAGCCAGGAGCAGTATAGCATGGGAGTGGAGAAAGAAAAAGAAATGGCATCAGTGTCATCAGTAAAGCAGTGATGAGAAAAGTAATGTGAACTGATCCCTGATTACTGTAATTTAGTTGATATAGTTAATATGAGTGAGCCAAGAACTGACCCCTGAGGAACAACAGTTATGATTTCTTAAAAGTGGACAAATTAGAAAGTGAGGAAATAAATGTCTGTTGATTGACAGTCAAATGTAGGTGACAGGTCTTGCAGAGAAAAGAGAACAGAGAGGGTTCTCCCAGAGCAAGACCCAAAGAGAGAGAGTTCTCCCAGAGTAAGACCTGAAGAGAGATGGTTCTCCCAGAGCAAGACCCAAAGAGAGAGAGTTCTCCCAGAGTAAGACCTGAAGAGAGATGGTTCTCCCAGAGCAAGACCCAAAGAGAGAGAGTTCTCCCAGAGTAAGACCTGAAGAGAGATGGTTCTCCCAGAGCAAGACCCAAAGAGAGAGGGTTCTCCCAGAGTAAGACCCAAAGAGAGAGGGTTCTCCCAGAGCAAGACCCAAAGAGAGAGGGTTCTCCCAGAGTAAGACCCAAAGAGAGAGGGTTCTCCCAGAGCAAGACCCAAAGAGAGAGGGTTCTCCCAGAGTAAGACCCAAAGAGAGAGGGTTCTCCCAGAGCAAAACCCAAAGAGAGAGGGTTCTCCCAGAGCAAGACCCAAAGAGAGAGGGTTCTCCCAGAGTAAGACCTGAAGAGAGAGGGTTCTCCCAGAGCAAGACCCAAAGAGAGAGGGTTCTCCCAGAGTAAGACCCAAAGAGAGAGGGTTCTCCCAGAGCAAAACCCAAAGAGAGAGGGTTCTCCCAGAGCAAGACCCGAAGAGAGAGGGTTCTCCCAGAGTAAGACCCGAAGAGAGAGGGTTCTCCCAGAGTAAGACCCGAAGAGAGAGGCTTCTCCCAGAGCAAGACCCAAAAAGAGAGGGTTCTCCCAGAGCAAGACCCGAAGAGAGAGGGTTCTCCCAGAGCAAGACCCGAAGAGAGAGGGTTCTCCCAGAGCAAGACCCGAAGAGAGAGGGTTCTCCCAGAGCAAGACCCGAAGAGAGAGGCTTCTCCCAGAGCAAGACCTAAAGAGAGAGGGTTCTCCCAGAGCAAGACCTGAAGAGAGAGGGTTCTCCCAGAGCAAGACCTGAAGAGAGAGGGTTCTCTCAGGCTGTGCAGAGAGTTTTAGAGACTGCAGTTTTAGAGATTCCACTTGTGGGTGGAATACCCGAATAGACTGGTGCATGTCCAAGAGGTTGTTGGGTGGCAGAAGGATGGAGAAAGACAAAACCAGTTGCAAGACTACCTGTTCCAGAGTTTTGGACCAGAATAAAACCAATTGGCCAGAGTCAACCAAATCTCTTCTAAAAAAAACTCTGTTCAGCTTGCTGCAACCAATAGTGGATATGCTGAAAAAGTCTCAATCGGCAGGCAGTTTCTGAGCCTCCATCCTCACCCTATCCTCTCTGCTTTCCGTCCCTTCGTCTAATCCTCTTTCTCTAGTTTCGGTTTCCTCAGATCAAACAGATTTGTGAGCAGTGTTCCCAAGGCTCAGATAAGGTTTCTGCACCCAGACACACCCTTCTATAGTCTGAACCCACCAGGAAGCCACAGAGAAAAAGTGAGAGGGGGGCACAGAGAGAATGAGACAGAGGCAACACAGGCTGACACATGGATGAAAGAGAGAAAGACAGAGAGGAAGAAGAGAGAGAGAGAGACAATTAGACATCCATAGACAGGGAGAGGAAGGGTGTGGTGTTTTTGAGTGGGTATGATTGAGGGGGATGTTCTTGGAGTTACGTGTGTGTGTGTGTGTGTGTGTGTGTGTGTGTGTGTGTGTGTCCAATCTGCTGCATTCCTGGGGCTCAGCTTACATTAGGAAGGTCCATGTGTCCGAGTAGAAAATCCTGGAGTCTCCCAGGAGACACACCATGGAACGGCGTGGAAATCCGCCACTATTGTGCCTGAGCTGAAAGGGAGGTGACAGTAGAGTGTGGTGGCTTTGTGAAATCCTTCAGTCGCTGATTTCACCCTGAATTCCACACAGGGGTGCATGCATGTCTTTGTCATCACTTTGCTCCAGCCTAGTGCCTTAAATCAATAAGCAAGTGAAGATACCTGCTGAACTACACCCGACTCCGATGAGATCTTAAGATTACCTTCCAGTTAATGTAGCTGAGCTAAGCAGACCTTAAAAGTGTGTGTTAAACAACGTTTGTGCCCTGTATACCCCTAATAACACCCTTCAGGTGTTGATGTGCCTGTCGAATTCACACTGGGGTCCTATCTTGATAGATTAGGGAGAAAGATGGGGGAACCAAAGATGAAAACAGAGTTGTTTTTCTTTGGCTGTGTGTGTGTGCATGCTATCATGTGTTAAGTGTTTGGTCCAAGCATTGGAATCACAACAGAACACTGCAGCAGTGCTTTTTTTTGGCACATTTTGCTTAATCTTTCTTCTCATTCTTCTGCAAATTCTTATTTTTACCCGTTCGTTTTTTTTTATCTCTTTCTTTTTCTCCCCTCTTTCGCTTTTCCTCCCTCTCTCAATCTGTTCTCAGTGCTAGATTGTCTGAGGCAGGATGTTTATTTTATGGCTTTTATCTTGTGAGTCATAACGAGGCTTAATTGTGCTTTTTAACAACCGCTCGCGTCTCCCTGGCACTAATCCGCCGGGCCCGGCTCACCGCGAGCCACTCGAGCGCAAGTCTCCAGTGTGAGGAAGGAGGCGATGGACCTGCTGGGTGCATTTTACCGCAGGAAGCTGCGAAAGAAGCAGAAGAGGTCCGAGCTCGGGAGGTCGGACGGAGCACTGTGCAAATCGCCGTCCGAGGCCAGCGCCAACAGTCTAGCTACTGGCCTCATCTCCAAGGTGCTCAGGTTCACCTCCAGGTAAAGCCCACCAGAGCGACTGGCGAGACAGTGGCGGTTGCTAGGTACTTGGTGCAATTGTGTGTGTAACTGGGCAACCACGTCTTGGAACTTGGTGTTCCAGGTAACATTTGTTAGGTGTTTTGTCTGACGATTCAGGTTAAGGACACTGGATGTTTTGTTAGGACTGATTCATAGCATGGTAGAAATGTGAGAGTCACCAATAATTGTTTCCTATTAGAGAGAATGCCATGTTATTTAGATATTTATTTAGATAGCAGTGGTGGTGCACACCTAAGATTAGGTAAGTAACAATTGAGTAGGTTATTAGGTAATTGACAATTAGGTAGGTTATTAGGTAATTTACAGTTAGATAATTTGCTGCTGCATCTTAGGTGTTAATAAGACAGATTTCTTTAAAACAAATGTGTTAAGGGCTGTGCTCTTACAAAGTTGAATTTATCAACTGAATGGATTCAGTGCCATTTCAACAGGGGAAGTGTTCATAGACCACACTACCGAGCGGCTTTGTTGAGAAGCTGCTGGGTAGACTGGTTCAAAGAAACAGAAGTTTGCTGGGATTAGATTTGTGTCTTCCCACCTTTTAAGATCAACGTTCGATGTAATTAAGTCCTTAAGCAAAAACCTCTTTAAGGAAATAAGCCTTTTGAAAATTTGTTGAAAGCTTTACAGATAAACTGTGTGTAGAATTTGGATTACTTGGTAAAGCAAGTATGTGAGATATGTGGAGTAATGATCCTCCCATCATGAAATAACTGCTTTGTTCCTCCTGTGTAACTAGACAGCACTATTTCCTGTTTACACACCCAGTTTTAAGTGCTGTGTGTTCAATCAGATTCATCTTTGGGCTTCAGACTGTCAGCAGCAGCCATGAATCTGTTTATTATCCTTATTTAGAATGTTTTTGCTCATTCTCCTAAGTCAGAAGGAATGTCCAAACATTTTATGGAACTGACTTTTGATAGACCTCCGATAGGCTTATGACTGTCATGCATTGCATTGTGGACACTCAGCCTAGAACAGAATGGAATTCTTGGCTTAACCTGACTATTGATCTGTAGTATTATTATAGATCAGTTAACCTTACCAGTTAACATTTTAGAATTTTGTTAAATGCCAGTTCCTGCAGTTGATGATAACAGTGATATTGTTCTTTGTTTTGATAAGGTTTTGAGAAATAACACCAGGCTTATGTATACACAATAGCCTAAAGAAAAATGAACTGAGAAGCAGAGGGCGACATTTCAACTGAAGTTGTTCTTGAACTTTCATATCGAACAGTCCATCTTATATGAGCTGGTGGGCTGAAAGGGTCTACCTGAACAGAATCTATTGGTCAAGAATCTTGATCCATTTTTACATGTTTTCCAGAATACCAGGAATTAAGGATTGGATCAACTGGTCAGCAGGTCTTAATGCTGGCTATGGTGCAGTGTAGGACTGGCATACCTTGGGAATATTGGAGTGTGTGTGTGTGTGTGTGTGTGTGTGTGTGTGTGTGTGTGTGTGTGTGTGTATGTATGTGTGTGTGTAAGTAACAATGTGGCTGGTGTCTGGTGACTGTTCTCTGCAGCATACTGTTTATCATGCAATGGCATGAAACCAAAAATCCTTCAATACTTTTTTTCCACTAGTAGTAGTGTAATGTGTAGTGGTATGTGAATAGCCACTACAGATTTGGTTAATGATTTGGTTACTGACTAGCATTTTAATCAAATATGCAGCTTGCATAACTTGGAAATTGAGTCACATTAACGGATGGTCAAAACTATCCATCACCATTATTGTTTTTGATTCTGCATTGAAATCTGCTGATAAGATGTATTCATTTAATGTATATGTTATGTTTCTAACCGAGGTTTGCAATGACAATTTGGATGCTGAGAGATTACCTCATATATACACTTCACTCATCCATGCAAAGCTTTACATTTGTTTTTATTAAAATTTTTAACAATTATTGTATTTCAGCTGAAATTACATTTAGTAAGTATCTCACAAACACACACACACACACACACACACACACACACTCAGATAAATACAGTGCCTTGAACTCTCATCTACACTTTAGTCTTCTAATGCAGAGCCTAACATTCTAAATCAGATTCATTCCAGCAGATGATGCAGTTATCTGTGTCTTTGAAGCTGCACTGTGTGATGCTCTGGAGGAGGAAGTTTATTTGGAGGTGTTTATCTGATCTGGCTCTGATAGAGATCCTCTTGTACACATCCCCAGAGGCCTAAAAAGTTCTGCACAATTTGACCTGAAGTGTGTTAAATCTGCATTCCTTGGGCTTGTTTGTTATCCTTGAGTGTCTCTTTATCCAGTTTCTGTTTGCTTATTACTTATGTGTTTTTCACTTGGCCTTTGCTGTTATGTGCTGTGTTAAGAAGGCATGGTAAGTTGTAAAGCACAGCAGGAGTACCAGGGATACATGTCAGAAATATGAGTGTTAAGACGTGGGTTATTTAGAAGCATTTGTATGGGTGTGTGTGCATGCATGTGAGAGAGAGATTTTGTATGAACAATCTATCTATCTATCTATCTATCTATCTATCTGTCTGTCTGTCTGTCTGTCTGTCTGTCTGTCTGTCTGTCTGTCTGTCTGTCTGTCTGTCTGTCTGTCTGTGTCCTCTTCCCCACATGTATCTCTTTCTCTCTGCCTTTCACTTTCAGGCGCAGTGAGCCTGGATCTCGTCCCCATTCCTGGCACTCTGCTAAGCTGGGTGAGGGCCCTCTGGTCCCTGACAGCATGATGCAGATATCCCAGGGTGCTGTGGGAGCTCCCTGGCACCAGAGCTACCACTCCAGGTTAGATCCCCATCACACCAACAGGCCCTTCACTCTTCTGAGCGAATCGCACTTTTCTCTTTGGCCCGTTCCCTCTATGGCTCTTTGTTGTTTGCATCTGTTTTCTCCTGCTTTTTTCTCATTGATGTCTGCCCATTCGTTTGTCCAGCTCTGTGTCATTCTCTCTCTTGCATGTTTTCTCTTATCTTGTAATCTGGATCTTGTTGTCTTGTCTGTATGCCTTTTTCTGTCTGACCTGCAAAAAGTGGACTTTTATCATGAGAAACATGATAACATAAATGGGAATGACATAAAGCACTATAACAATACTGAAAGGCCTAACCATCCAGTGTAATAGTGAGCCACAGAGAAGACAATACCTCTTTTAATCTAAATGAAAGAAATATTAATATTTTTGTTAAGACTGTCATGTAACAATCATGATCCATCAAATGCCAACCACAATTTTATTTTGTTTCTAAAGCCTGATTTATTTTTATTTTATTCTCTTTCATATTTATTTATCATGGGGATTTGTGACATTCCTTCACTTGACACCTCTTCAGCTTGGAAGTGTCCACGGCAACCATCACTGCAGGCATGCCTAAGGGATTGTAAATTCTAAGCACCGATCGTCATTGTTTGATGGTCAAGCATTGAAAGACTGGCACATTTTCTAATGACTGAGTTGTAACTGGTTGTTACTGGGTCGAAGGAGGGGTGAGGGCAGAGGCATTGTGCTTATTGCAGGGTCAGTGACATCATCTTAATTATGCCAGTCTTAAATACCAGCACGCTGGTGCCAGCCAACCCACCCCATACTAGGGCAGTCGCCACTACAACCCCATGGGATCACAGTCCTCTCCATGCATACACACTCTGTCACACTCTCCCTCACACACACACACACACACACACACACACACCACCATGCAAATTCCAACCTTCATTCAACAAACTCCCAAAAGGAGACAGACTGGCTACTGGCTGTCCTGGCAGACTGAGAAATCAAGGTGAAAAGGTTAGAAGATGAGAGTAGAAGAAGGGAGAAAATGCAAATGTGTAGTCAATACCAAACATTCACTGTAATGGCCGCAAGCATATCAAACATTTATCTGAATTAGGCTTCGTTCATAGTTCAGATGTAATGATTAATCCTCAAAAGAATGTTATGCTAAGCCATAAAGATAACACACACAAATAGTGAAAATAATACTACCTTGTTTAAAGATGTGCAATTTTATTATTACTAAACAGGGACCAAATTACTGTCTTTGATGGTGATCCAAGTCCATAACAATCATTCATTTAATCAAGAGCCACAATCAGACGAAGAACAGTGCTGTCCATTTTTCCCAAGAAGATTGCAGTAAATTTTCAAGAACGTCCCAGAACGTGCTAATTCACTCTAGTAAGAACATCCCAGTAACATGGGTTAATGCATTCTACTAAGCTTTTTTACAGGAGCAACCTACAACCACTAATTTGATGCAAAATCATATGCATTCATGTCTGCCGAACTGTATAATTCCATGTAGATTCAAATATAGAGTGCGACGTCTCAGGCTCTTCTGGAATGAGTAACTATATTACTTTATATTTTTTTCCCCATGTTCACTCATTTACTAATCAAACTATTATTTGTTTCACACAGTGCCTCCACCACAGACCTGTCAAGCTATGAAGCAGGCTTTTTGAGGAAAAGTCCAGACCAGTACAGTTCACGAGGCAGCATGGAAAGTCTAGATCACACTCACCCAGCCTACAGTTCTTGCAACCAGCTCTCGGCCTCCAAATCCTCCAACAGCATTGATCACCTGCACAGCAAGCGTGATTCTGCATACAGTTCCTTTTCTACCAGCTCGAGTATCCCAGAGTACCTTGCGGCTGCACCATCATTTACCAAGGAGCGGTCATATTCTATGGAGAGTGTTCCGCAACATAAAATTGCAGAGGGCATGCAGCAGGCAGATATCCGCTATGTCCGCACCATTTATGACACCCAACAGGGTGTGTCTGAAGAGCATGAGGTCTCTTCTGCAGCATTGCAGAAGACCAGAGAAAGCAGGGCACAGTCCAGAAGTGGAAGCTCTCAAGGTGGGGTTTGTCATCGTGCCAACAGCAGCGGTACCGGCATCAGCAGTGGTGGCACCTCCACATCTCATCGCCACAGTGTGGGGCCAGTATGGGGCCAATCACACAACTCATATGAAAACCTTAAAGGGGCACCAGCACCTCCCTTACGCAGCGACAGCTATGCAGCCATCCGGAACCATGAGCGGCCCAACTCATGGTCGAGTCTTGAGCAGGCTCGGTCTTTACGGGCCCTTCACAAAGGCTCTTGGCATCACTCCAGTGGATCTGTGGCATCAGGCAAGTCGTCTTTTGGAGTTGAGGGTCAGCTTCACACTGTTATAGAAAAAAGTCCAGAGAGTAGCCCCACAATTAAGCCCAAACAGAGCTTTCCATCTGCCTTGCAGTCTGGAAGGGCCATGCTGCCAACTAGTGTCTATCCTGTCCCACAACCAGAGCCACATTTTGCACAGATACCTACTAATAACCCCAGCTCCAGTAGTGTGTACCCTGCACTTGCTAAGGAGAGCAAGCATGCCCCTAAGAGGGAACCCAGTGGGGTATCAGAAACTGGAGTCAGGGCAGCAGTAGAAAATGGATACCAAAGCATTGCATCCTACTCCAGCACTGTCCAACCCCATGCTACACAACCCAAACAGTCCAGCCAGGTGGAAGATGACCCCCAAGCCAAATATGGTTTTTACAAGTCCCATTTACAACCACAGGGGCACACGCCTCCAGCATCATCCTTGGGACAGGAAAGGAGAGACCCTTTCACCCCTGTTCAGCCAAGGAGGGACAGGCCTAGATACTCACATGGCATGGACATTATGGAGACCTACAGACAACCAAGAGAGGAAGAGCAAAGCAAATGTCCAGAACAAAATGTCCATCTTCAGTCAGTTCACACACCCTTTGCGCAGGGACAGGTTTCACAACCTCAAAAAGCCAACACAGCCCAAGCACAAGCAAGCGAGCAGAGAATCAGCTCTGCAGGAAGGTTTAACAGTGACTCCACTCCCTACCAACAGAATGACCAGGATCTGGATCACCCACTCACCCGACTGGAAAATGCACTAGCAGAGGTCCAGAGATGTGCTAGCCCACAAAGTACAAGTAGTCAGTGCAGCTTCCAGAGCAAACGTAGCATGTCTGTGCTGGAGAAAGTCAGTCACTTTGAGAGACAGCAGACCAAACCACGCAGTCACAGCTGCCTCTCCAATTACAGCTCTTCAGCTCGTCCACATCAGGCTGTCCGCAGTGCAAAGACCACCCCCTGTGGTCTGGAGGATCTACAGAACGCTTTCCCTCAAGAAAGAAGCCGGAGTGCCTCTGCAATTGCAAGCCATGAGGGAAGTATGGAAGCACAGGATTTGCAACCGAAGTATGGAAGCACTGATCAGGCTCAACACAGGAAGCCACATGACCTGCACAGGAGCAAGAGCTCCTTCCAGCTTGGTGAGGAAAACGGCAAAGATCTTCACAGGAGCAAAAGCACTTTTCAACTTGGTGAGGAAAATGGCAGAGACGTCCCATGGAAAGATGACATTCAGGACATCTTAGGCACAATTCAGGACACATCCTTTAATAGGGCATACAGGGACAGCATCAAGGATGCTCAGTCCAAGGTCCTAAGATCCACTTCATTTCGAAGACGAGACTTGAACATCAATCCTCCTCCTGTCCCTGTCAAGCACATGTCTTTGGAAAGGAAAGGACCTAAGATGAGCCCCAAACCCACAATTTCTCCACACACTCCTAAAGAACGACATGTTGTCCCTGTTGAAGTAGCAGATAAAACTGTACCTCCAGAGCTTCCCAGTGTCCCACCAGTAGGGCCTTCAGTCATGAGGATATGTGGACGAAAACGACTGACCATGGAACAGAAGAAATTGTCCTACTCTGAGCCAGAAAACATACACGAGGTCGGAGTTTACAATCAAGAGTCTAGCCCATTTCAGAGAAGGGCACCACAGCAGTTTTTGCTTCCTGAGACTAGTGTTGCAGATCGACGCAGGATGTTTGAACTGGCGGCTAGTCGCAGTGCGGACCCCAAACCAGCCACCTCAAGAACTGATTTGAAGCAGATGCAGCAGGATGCTTTGGCTGAGTATGTAGAGCGCAAGACTGGCCGACGGATAGATGGACGTCCACATCGCCCTCTCAGTGCTTACATGCAGTCAGCTTCTTCGATGGACACTCAGAGCCTTACATCCACCCCCAGCCTATGTTCTCTTCAAGAGCCAGGACTAGAGAGCATCTCTGTAATTAACCTCCAGCCCTCAGCCTTCACAGCCAACAAGCTGCGCTCCTACTACCCTAACAGGGGCACCCAAGCTCAGCCTCAACCTGAAATTTACCAGCCTGACCATAGGCCACATGGCCAGACCACAGAGCCTCAAAAACCAGAAAAGGGGCCTGTCTCAGTTCAGGCCCCAGGCCTAGTCCTAGAGCCCTTCCACACTGACTCTGCTTCTCAAAGCATAAATGCTTTTTTTGAAAGAGGTGTCGCAACTAGGTGTTCAGGCAAGTCAGCTTCTGCAGAGGACCTCCTGGACCGCAAGGCAGACCGTCCAGTTTCACATCACTTCAGATCACGATCCACCCCAGTTGTAGAGAAATACGATCAGGTAATGCTTTTGCTTTTCAATTAGCATTGCACAAACTTTACCTGTTTTTACACTCCATAATTACAGCTATGTATAGCTTGGTGTTTTTTTGTTTGTTTGTTTGTTTTTTGTAATACTTTAATTCATGTTGTATTGTAAAGGACCTTTTGGGACAAGACTTTATATTTCCAAAGTTAAACAGCAGTGGCTGCGATCATTCATGTGTGGCTATAATTTACCTCCTACTGCACCTCAAAAACAAAAGAAAAAAAAGGACATCCTGCAGTGGGGATTAGACTGGATTTACTGCAAAGATTGTGAAACAAACCAGTCTCCAAGGAGTACTTGTGATTAGAAAGAGGTTGCTCTCCACACCCAGTCACAGCAAATCCCATTCATAAAATCCCCAGAAAATGTTCCCCACTTTGCATTTGAGCTACAGCTGCCAAGCAGGCTGTCAATCCTTAGTGATTCTGCCAGATCATTTTTTTCGTTTCATTTTTTACATATTGTACTAGGTATGAGATGTGCTTTAAAATCTATCTCACAGTCATGGTTTTGTCATTAGTTATTCCTGAAGACATTTCATATATTTCATACAAATGCATTTTTCTAAACACTGTGAATTAAGCGTAAATCTGAGATTGTTTCCAGGAACATATGTCATTCTTCCTAAATTATCTACTGAGACCAGATTAATAAGGGGTGGGCAAAATGCCCTAAGACATAGCCACTGTAGTGTTTAGTGGTCTGGCTCCAATGGGAAGCACTAAGACAGCCACTGTAGTGTTTGCTGGTCTGGCTCCAATGGGAAGCACTAAGACATGGCCACTGTAGTGTTTAGTGGTCTGGCTCCAGTGGAAAGCACTAAGACATGCCCACTGTAGTGTTTAGTGGTCTGGCTCCAGTGGAAAGCACTAAGACAGCCACTGTAGTGTTTGCTGGTCTGGCTCCAATGGGAAGCACTAAGACAGCCACTGTAGTGTTTGCTGGTCTGGCTCCAGTGGAAAGCACTAAGACAGCCACTGTAGTGTTTGCTGGTCTGGCTCCAGTGGAAAGCACTAAGACAGCCACTGTAGTGTTTAGTGGTCTGGCTCCACTGGGAAGCACTAAGACAGCCACTGTAGTGTTTGGTTGTCTGGCTCCAGTGGAAAGCACCAAGACATGGCCACTGTAGTGTTTAGTGGTCTGGCTCCAATGGGAAGCACTAAGACAGCCACTGTAGTGTTTAGTAGTCTGTCCCCCACCAGGAAGTGTTCAGTACTCTTCACTTCCTGTTTGGTGCCACAGAGCCTGGCTCCAGGCAGGGTGCTTGTAGACGTGCGGCAGATAAAGTTGCTCCCTCAGTGACTACGGGGAGGACCTGTGAGAGATAATGGACAAACAGACACAGTTCCAGCCAGGAAACATTTAGGATGGTTAAGGAGTGGACATTTATCTGAGAGTGATCATCCTACACATAAACACTGGGGTGTTGCACAGAGCAAGGAGCAAGGATTATATGCAGATGGAAAGTTAGACCACAGATGTATTAGCCAGTCTATCTGCATTGCCCAAAAAAACCCCAAAAGACACTAATGCATTAGAGTTGTCTATAGGCCCTAGAATTTTCAGGAACTTGTCTTAAAAGCACTTCAAACATGTTTTGTAATGAAAAATGAATTAGGCCTTTAACTCTGGACCTCACATCGATTTAATGGTCATGAATATTGTAATCACTGATAGTTAATTGAACAGTTAATGTAACTGACTGACCAATTTATTGTCATGTTCTATAAATGACAGCACATCGTTTAGAAATGGCTGTATTAAGTCACTGAGGGTTTCATAAAATGCATGGCTTGTACAATCAAAAATGTTTGGTTATCCTTATTGGCAGATTGGCACACAAACAAGAAATTACTGACAGACAAGGAAAGTGGAGTGTATCTAATCCAGAGGTCATCAGTTTCTGCACCATGCCGTTCATGTCATTATGAATGACGTTGCAGTCTCACAAAATATTGTAATTGTATGAAACATAGTATAGCTGAAATCCCAACCATTATCTCTTCATCAAATGTTTTGGTTTCCAGTGCATGAGCAGCATCAACATGAGGCTTAGAATACATCAACACAGCTAAATGGACCACAAAACTATTTAGCATGACAGAAAACATGCGTCAGAAGACAGACGCAGCAAAAACTGTTTCCTAGTAATAGCTTACCATTTGGGTGTTTCCAGTGTTTTTCATTAACAGTAGTTACTTAGTTAGAATTTTCAGCATATTTTTAAGATAAAAATAAATGTGTTATGCCCCACAAAACTGGAACCCTAGACCCAGAAGGCTTCTGTCTTGATGTAATTAAAGAATAATGGCTAACTTCCTGTGTTTATTCATTTCCCTGTACATGTTCCTCCTCAGCAATAATAATCTCTCTCTTTTTTCACGTCTAGGACTTCATGGCCAGAGAGCGCACACTGTTAGGGCTCATCTCAAAAGAGCCCCCTGATAACAGGTGTGTAAGCACATGCAGATATGACTTTGTGTGCGTGTTCCGTTGCTTCGTCTTCAAAATGTCCTTTCAATTCGAAGGCCACTTACTCAGCTCTCGTCACGTATTGCTCGCGAACACACACAGTTGTTCAGTACTCTGTTACCTGTTTACTTCCTGTTTGTTTGTTTGGGGTGCACCACAGATTTACAGCAGAAATACAAAGCCCTTCCCTACATGATATAACCCTGATCCTGGAGTTCTACCCACTTATACATTTAATTCCCGACCTAATATAATACATTTGGTTCTAATTCCCTGACGCCGTATGTGGTGTTATAGATGTCCACATGTTCACCACTACTGCTACAGACGCAGAGGTTTTTTGTTTATTATTTACCAGTCAAAATTTTACCATTTTCTCATATCCAGCAGTTACTGATTTATCTAGAATTATCTAGATTATCTAGAAAGGTCTAAACTAGGGCAATGAATGTTTATCACCAGAATAGCAGGAACTAATAAAAGTCCTGGAGGTTGATGCGTCAGATCTGTCCTTTAAAAAGCAAGCAAGTGAAAGCTGCGTAGAAAGCAGTGACTTTTATGGCAATGCCGATCTTCCCCCTGCCTTAGTTGGTCAGTCCCTCCATCAGTTGACAGTTCCACTGCTGCTATTTTGGAGCGCGTGTTGTCATGCAAAAGAACTCTCAGTCATGGTTATGGTGAATTTCCATTTCATGAAAACGAACGAAAAGCAGTGAGAGCAGGGACACCTTGAGATAACATCCCGCATGCGTGCTTTTCTGTGCGTGTGCGTGTGGAACAGGGCTTCAGGGGACGAGGCACCGGTCCGCGAGGAGAGAGGGCAGCTGCAGGACGAAGGTCGGAGCCAGCCCAGCGTTCCCGCTATCCGCCGGGACAGGCAGCGGCTCTCGGAACGGCCGCGGGCGCACAGCGCCACAGGCCTGGCCGCCTCCGTGGGTCTGCCCTGCCCCTTCTCACCCGCGGGTTCTCAGCCCTTGTGCGAGGCAGAGTGCCAGCCCAATCTGGATGCCATCGCTTTCCCTGGCGTCATCCATGAGAACGCGAAGAGCTCGTTCGGGGTGTCGGAAATTGCCGACGACGCGGGCGATTGCAGGGGCACTCTGAAATCACCGGGCTCGCGGAAGACGGCAGCACCAGAGACTGCCTCTGACGTTTCAGCTTCACACCCAGAGGACAAAGCCACAGGCCCGCAAGCATCTTTGTGCTTTCAGCCATCTCCTCAGCCATTCCATACTGGATCACCAGCAGATCCCAAGAGCCCCGCCTCTCCTACTATGTCCCTCCCCTCTTTACGAATCTCAGAGTCCAATATTCAGTTTGCTCAACCCCCAGACATATCTCAGGAGGACGATGAGGTATTTTTAGCCACGCCCTCCTCATTACCAACCCCACTGCCAATCAGAGAGACAGAAATCACAGAGGACATCCTCCCTTCTCCTCCACCAATCGTCCCCCAGACAAAGGAAGAGGCACAGGACCTTACACCTCAGGAACCACAAAGCGTAAACAGGTACACACATACACACACACAAATTTTAAAAAGCAGAATCAGTTTCAACAGTGCAGTCAAACACTGTGACGACGTTTCCATTCCAGCATCTCCGACTATCAGCCGGAGCTGACTTCCCACCAAGATAACGAGGAACACTTCCATGACCTGTCATCTCCGTCAGTGACCCCTGACTCTAATTGGACTCCGGTCGGAGCCAGCATGACTCGTAATGGCAAAACTGCTCCGCAGTGCCCCGAGAGGCACGTCACAGAGGAACAGGCGGAAGAGGAGGAGGAAGCAGCCCCAGAAAACCTCGGCCTCGAGTCGGCCCTGCTGGCCAGGAGAAAGCGCTCGGTAGCAGAGGTGCACGTGGAGGCACTGGCCCGTGAGCTGCTTCACAGAGATGAGGCTCTCGCTCTGCTCCTGGAGACCTGGGCAAGCACCAGCACACTGGACCTGATGGAGGGCCTTTTCCCTTCCTACTTCCCGTCTCCACGGCAACAGCATAGCGACAGCCCCTGCTGTCTGGATGAGAGGTAAAAACAAGTAGAGGAAGCAGGTGTTCAAGAGGCCTCTTACAAGGGTATTGTGGGATGTCAGCGAGGGAGGCAGAAAGACAAGAAAGAAAGAGTGAAAGAGGGCGAGAAGCTACAAAAGTGCTTGTGTGAGCGATCGATGTGGGTTAGTTTTAACTCACAGGGACAGTAAACACTGCAGCTTTGTTTATGGTATTAGCCTGCGAATTACTGCTTTAGCTGTGTGGATACGAGGCTAACTAAAGATTAACAATATAAGGCCGCCAGGGAAATTGGTTCGGAAGAAAAACCGAACAGGACATTTTTTGGATTACACCCAGAACTAGCTGCTGCATTCTCGGGTGGAAATAGCTTTAGAAAATTCCAGTATTGTTGGATATGTCGCGTTAAGGTCAAAGTTTGTCTGGTGGGAATCAATTATTAGCCTCCATTCGATAAAGTTTGCTCAAGACATGTGGACCAACGTCAACACAATGCCAGTCAGACAGTGCCCGTTCAAACAATCACTACTGAACATTCAGCTGAAGGGAGTTGGGGTTTTGTTCATGCCGCCTTATCTGAGACTTTGAGTACTGCTTGGGAAATTATGAAGGCGATACCAGCGTCGCTATAACCTCAACCCCTCAATTAGCAGCCAACAATGAGGAAACGCTGCCACCTAGTGGTCTGAAAAGAGCAATCGCCTTAGCGTAATGTTTTGTTCTCAAAACGGCAGGAATTTAATACATAAATTCTTAAAGCGACAAGAAATAAATCCGTGATTGTTATTAAATATCGTTTAGATTTGGTTCTTATCAATTTAGTTACGTTTCTGAGACCATTAAAGTATTTTGTATTTTAAATACTGTTTGTTGGGGGGGGGGGGGGGGGGGGGGGAAGTACTACAAGTTTGTCAGTATATAGTGATTAAACAGAAGGAATGTGTTTCATATGGTTGTGTCAGCTAAACTGTGTGATGGGAAGAGGCAGACATGCTAAGCCTTCTCTCTGAAAATATGTGGTGTGTCATTACTGACCTTGTATCAACTGAGGCATGTGAAAAAGACTAGCACTCGAGCGGCTGGATGGACTCTAGCTTGTTACCAAATTCCCTGGCTCTTTCTTTCAGCGTGCGTGTGTGTGTGTGCGTGTGTGTGTCTTTTGTCTAATTTCTTCTTTCAGGAATGGGATAGACAGGAAGTTACCGAGACAAGGCCTACTTCATAGCTGCAGCTGCTGTAGTAGATTGGTTTGTGTGTGTGTGTGTGTGTGTGTGAGTGTGTCAGTGTGCATGAAAGACATTATTCTTTGGCACTGTCTTGGTGTCTTAGCTTTATCCATTGCTTCATTTATATATTTTTTTCCTCTGTGTGTGCATGTGCTTTACCTCACACAGGGCTCCCGATGTTTCGGGTGTGGCAGATGATTCTTATGAGAAAACCATCAAGGAAAGAAAAGAAACCAATCTGGATGAGGAGGAATCTGATCTCAACCACAAGAAGGTCTGATTCATATCCACCCACCAGATTCTTAACCACCGATAACAGAATGGAGTCAGACGTACAGCAGACGTACACAGCACAGTTTACTCTTGAGTGTTGAGGCAATATAGACCAGAGTGAAAGAATATACAGCAGGGTTATCAGGTGTTTGCATTCTAATAACACAGGTATGATCAATATGAAAATGTAAACACTGAGCATATTGTGCAGTACATTGTTTTTTTTATTTTTGGAAAGTAACATATGCCAATACATTCCATTTTCTTATGGCGACTTGCTTTCACTTAGTGGCTTTAATCATTAACTGCTGGGAACCTGCAGTAGACTTAACTGGCAGAGTACCTTTTTGGGCTGAGCTGAGCGCAGTACCTGCTCTTCTCCTGCAGGGGGAGCTGCTGCGGGCCCTGGGGGAGAGCTTGGCGGTTCTGCGGGCGGAGCGGGCAGGTCTGGTGGAGCGGGAGCGGCACTATCGGGCGCTGGGTCAGGACACGGAGGCTCTGGTCCAGCAGTGCTGCCGGCCTAACGAGCGCGAAAAGTACTGCATGTTCGTCGGGGACCAGGAGAAGATCGTCAACCTGCTGCTATCTCTGAGTGGGCGTCGCGCCCGCGTGGAGAACGCCCTCAGCGCCCTGGGCAACGAGCCGGACCAGGACAGCGCCGAAGAGAGGGTAAGGGTTCGCGGGACACGAGATTCTAAAACCTACTGTTTCTTTGGAAACCTCATGTACTACACTGTGACGTTTCCTGCCGCTACATCTACGGCACATCTCCTGGAATGTTCATCAGACGTATCCCGTGTAACACAGTCACCCAGATCATTCCCTTTAGTAATTATCACGGCCACGACATAACTCACAGTGCTTATAACAGCTGAGGGGCGCAGCACTGCACAGTGTTGCTATCTTATCTGCTGCTGACAGCGAGTGAGATATTGAAGAGCTGAACCAGGTCTGGGGAGATCATGCAGACACACCCGCCCCATCCCACACATACACACATACACACCCAGAATCCCTCAGTATGATCAGCCAACCAGCTGTTCCATTACCACGCCTAATGTCACATTATTAGGTGTGGTACGCCCTGGCTACTGCAGTTAGGAGAGGAAAGGATGTGTCTTGAAAGAAACAGGATCTTGAAAGGAAGTGTCAGAGAGTTCCTGCTTCACATTTTAGTCAGGATATAGAAACCTGTATTGAAGTTATTTTTTTCTGATGCTGACTGGCTACTTTTAGTAACACACACCCCACCTATTCAATACGAATGATTGCTTTGCAGTCCGTTACATCCTTTGCTAACTCATGCCTTAACAATTTACTGTGAGAATACTTCTATTAATTATTAATTGGCACGTGCTCTTTGTAAGGAAAATTGACTTGGGTTGCACTATTACTGGTTTGAACTTCACCCTAGGAATTGGTGTCACCGTCTACACCAGCGCAATGATGAATAGTTAATAGAACTTTACATCTTAGCTCGAGTCATCCATAGGAGCACGACTTGGGTCGTGTTAGTACATGTAGTGGCCACCAGGTAGCACAAGATTTTCATTTTGAGTGCTTGGTTTGAAATAAGCACTGAAGCTGTTGCATCTAAATACCTGACCGACCTTTTTGGAATCCCTGTTGATTTACAGTTATTCTCAGTGATCCAGCTGATACCCGTGTGCTCCCTTTTTTATTTATGTTATTGAGATTGTGTGTATGTGTGTTGTGCTGCAGGCGTCTCTGCAGCAGAAGTGGCAACAGCTATGTAATCAGCAGGAGGACGCGCGAGAGCTGAAGGAGAACCTGGACCGGCGCGAGCGCGTGGTGCTGGACTTCCTGGCCGGCTACCTGAGCAGAGCGCAGCTGCGCAACTACCAGCGCTACGTCCGCGCCAAACCTGCCCTCCTCATCCGCCAGCGCCACTTGGACGGGCTCATCCGCCAAGGCGAGGAGCAGCTGCAGAGGCTGAGCGAGAGCATGCCCCCGGAGCTCCGCCCACCAGGCTTAGACCCCGCCTCTTCTTCTGCCGATAGGCCAGAGGGCTCCAACCTCCCCGCCCACTCGCCACGCCCCCCCACTGTGACAGCGCTTTGACGTCGCTCTTCAGCACGGAAAGCCGCTGCCAAGGAGGAAAACGCGAGGAGATGAAAGTGAGAGAAGGAAAAGGACGGAGAGCGCGAGAAGGAAGTGATGGGGAAGGAAAGAAGGGCAAAAAAAAAAGATTAAACGGAGAAAGAAAAAAAAAAAACAAGTGAGAAACTTTCAAATTCTTTCCCTGTGACAACACCCACGTGGTGCCTTAACCGAAGGTGTTCAGGCCAGAACGAAGGACAACGGTACCGCCTCACTAGTCCGTTTCCGTTAGGAAGCGTCGCTCGTTCTGACCTGCGTGCCTCCTTCCGCAATGGCCTTTTACACCAGCGCACTGCATCAGACCCGTGGCCCTGCCGACGGCTGACCTGAGCAGCACAGCCGGACCCCCAACACAGCCCAGCGATGCAAAACGCGTTCCGTTATATGACTCCGTTACACGTGCTTCGATGGGAGTTCAGCTGGCCACACGACTGTGGTTACTGTGGCAATACTGTGTGCAATCACTTCCTGACAGAGTCCTGACATGCACGTAACAGGTCTATCACTTTAGGAAAGAACTGGCTGTTTTTCACAATGCTGTAGTCTCCTTCTCACACACACACTCAAATAATAAGCACAAACTCTGTGCTTTAAGTGAGTCACCTATCCTCAAATTGCTTAAACTGCTCAAAGGCTGCAATGACATCAGCAACTGCAATAATTATTTATAAATAGCCTATATATGAAAATGTGTGTAATATGAACATGTACTAAGAGGTCTGTCCTAACCTCTTAAACGCCTTAAAGTGTAGAGAAATAAATACATTCTATATTTTATAAAACAGCATAAGGCCCATACATGAAAAATGCAGTTTTCAGGATGAATTGATTTTTGGATTCTCAGTTGGCTTTAAAAGGAAAAGGTGCTCCTGTGTCTGAACCATTAAAAGCTGTTCATTAGAGACAAAGTGGTGTTTTGATTGCATATTTAGTTTTCCGTCTCCCATAAATAACGAATAGGAATCACACTTGGATTATTATGCTTGTATTCTGTTCAAATATACGCTATATGACCCGATACTGTAAACGCTGCTGGTTTTCATAGTTTAAATAAGCCCATCGCTTACAAAAATGTTAGCCACCTTTTGTTATTTTTTATTTGTTGTTCTGTTCACTGTTCATCAGGTCTGTTGGCTTTTGTGCAGACAGACACCAGTGATGGTACCGTTGGTACATTACTTTCATTGTGTTTGTTAGATGTAGAATTTCAGACCCAACTTGGACTGGACCGTTGAAGTGCTGTGTTTTGTTCTTTTGGCAAATCGCACCATAAACAGGCCGTCACATTGCGCTGTTTAAGAGGAGAAAGGAAAAGCAGACGCATTCTATAAAAATAAATCTATTTTTTAAAAAGAGACTTGTTTACAGTGTTATGAAAGTGATATGAAAGCGATATGAAAACACTGCAAGCACAATCTAATCAGCTCATGGAGATCTACCGCCCTGCAGAGTTTAGTTACACCCTTTCTCCTGGAGATCTACCACCCCGCGGAGTACATCTCCAAGCCTAACCCAGCATACCTTACTCTATTTCCAGATACACTTAAAATCCTACACTAACTAAATTAATTAACCCTAATTTCTCAGCCTGTAAGTTCCATTCATTGCTTCACATGTCCTGTGAGACACTGGGACACTACTTTCACTCTAACCAACAATACATACTTAACAAAACTCACTCCTGGGTGCATAACAAAGCTATTTAAAATTTTGTAAATTGTCTCAAAATTAAAATATGAGGAATATTTCAATGGCAACTGAGTTAAAACTAGTGGAGACTACTGAATAAATGTATTTGCATAAGCTAAACATTGAAACAACAATCATTTTCACTCACTTATCAGCTATGATCATTAGCTTTATGTGACTGAAGTAGTTCTTCTAATTTTCAGTTCTGATATTTGAAGACTTTAGTGGAGTTCATTTTGTCATGGTGCAAAATGCTCGATACTATCACTCATTCACAATTTGGTCCAAAAACTAGACACAAGCTTTAAAAATCAAACAAAACTCAAGTGTGTGATCACAGAACTGCGCGTTCCAGACAACCCACAACTCAGCTACTGTAAGATGAAGATGAATGAAAAATGCTGTTTTGTGTGTAAGGCCTATAGCCAGCATCTTAAATTACACATGAACACCAAATGAACAAAAACATATCCAGGTGTGTTCTGGTGTGTGTGAAACAAATAGCATGCGAGTTTAGATGACCACCATCTCGATTTTAATCACATTCCATTTGCACAGCTGTGACGATCCCGCATCAGATTTTGCATTTCATTTCTTCATCATTTATTTGACATGCTCAAAAGATGTGGCTCTGGAGCGCCACCGTACAGGGCAGAATATCTCAGCTAAATAAGTCAAACTCTAATTCAACAGGAAAGTCCACTCACCTACCACCTCATTAGAAACTCCTTACTGGCCACTTTACCGGGTACAGCAGTCTTTTAGTTTACAAGCATACAAATGCAGACTGCAACTCATCTGAGGTCATGCACGGTTGGTCACATGCGACCCTATGAAAGGTCTATTTCTTGCATTACTGTAGACAGTGATCCCTTTCCAGTACAGCAGAGACACTGGCATGGTGGTATCAAGCACAGCAGCCCAGCTGCCGTTTTTTTTAGGTTTTTTTTTTTACGCATAGCAGTGTCACCGCTGTGTCAAGGGTGCTCCGCTCAACACTACAAGGTAGGTGTGTCTAATACAGTGGTTAGTGGTTCTCCACCAAACGCTTCTCCCATGTTGTCTGGCTAAGATACAAACACACTTTGTAAAAGGGGGGAAACCGTGCAGTGGGAACAGCTTAAAGCTGTTCATTCTCTACTGGAGTTGTAGGGTACACAAGACACCCTCTGCAATTGGTAACTACACTGTGGTATCCTACCACAGGATACAGCAGAACACACCCGCGACAAGACGGGACACGCAAACATTTCATACGTCTCACGGTATTTGTTTATGTGGTTAAACAAGATCCAGAAGTGAAGACCATGAAGCAAGACATGGCCTGATTTGAAAAAAAGTGGTTTATTTCAAAGTGTCTAATCAGCTCAGTGCAGGGACTCCCGAGATTTTTCCTCCCCGAATGACAAAAGGCCACAGTGGAGTCATTTGGTCCTTGTGCTCCCCAACGTCCCACACAGTCAGACAAGCTACAACAAGTTCTTTCTTTACTCCAGCACCGTACAATACTAGTGGTTAGAATGTGCGTGTGCAAAACAATGAGAGGTTCAGAACCGGGGTCCTAGTGAGCAAGTTTAAAATGACAAACGTCCCTTTGCAACCCTGTTCTCCGTAGTATCACCTATACAGCAACATTAAGCACACAGTATGAGTCCAGGTTACTATAGCATTACCTAGGCGACTGTGGACCCGGAATCCTCTGTCCTGCCAGTGGAAATATAAGTCTGCTCTGCCAATCCTGCTTTTTGGATTTACTGTAAGATCAATGCAAGGGACAGATGGTTAAATATTAAAGCCACAAACTGAAACAGCTGAAGACTTAATCTTAATCTCTGATGACATCAGAGAAGCGCATGAATATAAAAAGCCTACACATACCGAATATATTACTGGATGCATAGTTGCTTTACAGTATTTACAGACAAATACAGCACACTTAATAATGGTTGCCAGTCAAATTCCTAGAACATAAGATTTTAAGAGGATATAAAGCGAGGAGTTTCCTGTTTAAAGCTCTGGCAGAATGTGGACTGTTTGTTTACCCTCAGATTAGAGAGTTAGGGTCAGTAGTGCAGTTTCTCTTCCTGCTCACATGTCAAAACGGGGGGGGGGGGACACCACCAACAATGAGCCAAAAGAGCCCTTCAGGACATAAGAGGTCATATGATTAGAGGGAGAAAATGCAGGACTGAATGCACAAGGATAAGGAGGCAGTATTTGACTGTCAGGCCACCATCTGAATATACAGACAGGCAATGCAAACACCACACACACACACACACCCAGCCACCCACATCTTAGCTAAAACTCTTTTCCTGTCCCCTTCTGTGTAAAGACGTTTGGCTAAACCCAACCTCTGAACAGACTTGGAGAGCAACACTAGTGAGCCTTAAAGCACCCAAAGTGGTTTAATGAATATACAACCTCTAGTGTTCATTTCCATTAGTGTCACACAGCACATGTTTTCAGTGAGTTAAATCCCCATTGCGCAGGCTCCGTCAGAAGCACCAGTCCTGACACCAGAAACCGATTCAGTTTAACCGGTGATTCTGAAACTGTCCGTCTGCTGTGCCAAAGTAAGTACAAGGGTTTTCCAGGAGTGGCATCCGGTAGGTTTTCACAGGATGGACTCTGCTGTGGCTGAGACTCTCAGCTGTGGCTTGTGTTTGAACAGCGCGGCGAACGACGAGTGTCTCTTCACCGTGGCGACAGATGGGGCGACAGCCAGGTCTGGGGGCTTCTCCGCAGACCTGCACACTCCCGTGCTGCTCCCGAGTGCCCTCTGGGGGGCGCCGAGGAGCTCGAGCAGCTCCCGGTCTCCGTTTTTCTCCAGATACTGCCACGGCTTTTTGCCACTGTTGTCTCTGAGCGTCACGTCGGCCCTGTACTTGTGCACCAGGAGGCGGAGCATCTTCCTGTGTCCGTGGAGGGCGGCCAGGTGGAGGGGCGTGTAACCGCAGGTGCTCCTGGCATCCACGTCCAGCTGCTGGCCCGTCTTGCTCACGCCGTACCAGAGCGTGTTGAGGACGCGGTGGTCACCGTGCTTGGCGATCCAGTGCAGCACGTTGAAACCCGACAAGAAGTCGCGCTTGGCCAGCAGGCCCGGCTCCTCGCGGAAGAGCGAGTAGACATCGGCCCAGGCGCCCGCCGCAGCCTTGGCAAACCAGTCGTGCTCGTGCGGCTCCAGCGGCACCTGCGAGTGCCTGGGGCCGAGGCAGGCCGAGTCGTGCGCCAGGCTGCGGGTGGAGTCCGTGGAGGAGAGGCCGTCCAGGGTGCTCGGGGCGCAGCTGGACAAGGTGGAGGCGGGGCGGTCGCTGAGGAACGAGGAGATCCGGCGCAGGCGCCTGAGGCGGGGCGAGTCGCCGTCCTCCTGGGCCGCTCGGTCCAGGTCTGCCCCCAGGCTCCGGCACATGCGGCTCTTCAGGCGCTGGGAGAGCCGGCGTGCGACCGGCCCGGACGGAGGAGCCCGGCCCGGAAGGGGCTCCTGGTCTGGGAGGTCCCCGGTGGAGCGGTGCCAGGGAGCCACGCTCCGCTCGGCCCGGTGCAGCTGCGCCAGCAGCTCAGACTCGCGCAGGCGACGGCTGGCAGGCGGCTCCACCTCCACCTCCTCCGCCATGATGACATCCAACGCGTCTTCGCTGGACCAGTCGTCCTGGTAGAACTGCGGGGGCCAACAGGGGTCTGTGGCGGGGAACAGGTTAAGGCTGCCCTGGCTGGACGAGACGCCCCGGAACTGGCCAAGCCCCCGGTGGCCAGCTGCCGGTGGTAGGCGGAGGGTTTCCAAGGGCAGGTTGCACCTCTGGGGGGCAGCCTTGAGCAGAGCGGCTGCCGCCATTCCATCATCATCATCATCATCATCATCATCATCTCCCGGCTCTTGGATGTATACAGCCGGGGTCATCCTGAACAGGCAGTCATTACTCTGGCTCAGACCCGCCTGGACACAGGAGCAGCAGGAAGAGGCGGTAGTAGGCAAGTCAGCTAGGCAAGGACTGGAAGCGTAACTCTGAGACTGACCCAGAGGGATGGCAAACGGCCAAGGATCCTCATGGTTACGGTCAGTGAGAGCGTGTGCAGGCGCCGTGTCACCGGGCGGAGAGCTCAAAACCACCTCGTAGGACGGGCAATCCAGAGGAGGCCAAAAGGACGTCTGGCTGCAACCGTCCGCTTCTCGCAACTGTCCGAGGTCGGCGCGGTAAACACCATTGTGTTGTGTCGTTTCCGCGAGTGCTTTCAACGCCCCCGACTGATCCGAGCTCTGGCCGCTCCCACTGGAGCGTGTGGAGTCTGTAATAAACGGGGCTGGTTTCAAAGTGCAAGCGTCGCTGCCTCCCTCGCTGCCGGTGGCGGAGGACACCGTTTGCTCCCACGAGGCTTGGACAGGCGTCTCCAAATTCACTATTTCTACGTCGTCGTCGTTGTTTACAATCCCAGCAACGGGTAAAATGTGTTCGGTGCTGTGGCGGGCTTTCCGAGCTCCGCTGGCAACCTCGTCGTGACGCTGCGGTCGAGCCGCCGCGGGTTTGGCTGCGCCACGTCCCGCTTGGCGCGTTTGGTCGCGGCGGCCGCCTGACGAGGCTTTGCTGACGGGGACGTCGCCGACATGCGGCCGAAATTTTTTCTTCAGGACGACGTAACACACTCCGTCCTCTTGCTTCACCGTCGCCAGCGCGTTCACGAACGTTTTAAACAGCTCGCGGTTGTGCGCCCTGTCCTCGTTGTCGCGCAAAAAGTCTTTAAAGTGCGCCAGTAAGTGCGCGTTCCGCACGACTCCCCCGCCGGTGCGCAGGAAGCCCAGCACTGCTTCTTGAGAGAAGTCGGTGGCCATGCTCGACTCGCTGTTGCTCGGGCGTCCTCTCAGGTCTCTGCAGCGCCGAAGTTCAGGATGAACTGTCAGAGGTTTCGGGTGCTCGGCACGTGAACGCCGCCCACGCGCCGATCTGAACTCCTCCTGCGTTCCTGTGCCGCGCGCGCTCTGCGAAGATTTATGCTTTAGTGAATTTAGCAAAATAAAGTGTCTCTTCTGTGTGTGTGTGTGTGTGTGTGTGTGTGTGTGTGTGTGGAAACTTTGGTAATCGGTTACTTTGAACTGATTTGCCCACGGTTTGGTGTCCCTGAAGGAAGATAGAGAAAGTTTAAAGAGGAAGAGGTTTAATCATAGAGAAGAAACGAAAAAAAGCTATTTTGTGTGGTCAGTGCTAATACATTTTATGATACAAGCAGGTTGATTCCGATTCCTCCACTGATTAAAAAAAAAAGGTGAAGAGCAAATTAGTCAAGGAGTCCTTGAGAGACGTTTGCGTTTTGCCGCTCTTGTAATCCACGTTATTTATAATCGTATAATCACTGCTCGTGTGAAGGGCAAGTTGGGTGCAATCGGGCTCTCCCCATGACGTCTGTTCCTCGGATCAGTGTCGGAGCGGTGTAAATGAGACAGAATACGGGATCACATTCCCTACTTTAATGCCAACCAATGGATTTGGTTGAAATATAGACGGTTGTAGGAACGCACTTTTTCCTCTTTCCTGTGTGTGTGTGTGTGTGAGAGAGGAACCGTAGTCAGTGTGGCTTAATAGACGGTTTGTTTATTTCGATCTTTGCGTTGATGTTTCAGCAGTACAGGCAGACCTGAAGCCTCCAGAGGAGAACAGAGCCAAAGATAACAGCAGAGAACACGTGCAGCACTGGTCGGAATGGTCCTTTATGTCCATTTCCACAGATGTTGTTTTTTTGTTTTTTTTTAAACTTTTTTTCCCCTCACTTTTCTGATGGAAAAACACGGTTGCGTTTTCGTTGGGGAATAAACACTAAACTGCGCTGCTCCCTGGTCTGTGCAAGTGCGTGTGTGAGGAGATGGTGTTTACTGTAGTAACGTTATATTAATGCTGTCTTAGCAGAAGTGATAGGGAGTTTAGCACCATTACACATGCATGCACACGCATCTCAGTAAACAACAGACAGATCGTAGAGGGAAGAGAGATCAGTCAGAATCGACAAAGTGAGAGGGAGAGAGAATCACAAAGAATTAATCAAGGGGAAAGAAAAATCATAAATAACATTTGTATTACAGTTCATAGCCAAAACAAAGTATTAAATTAAATCCATTTTCTTTTAACCGTGGAATTATACAATATATTAATTCACACTTACATTCAGGAGTGCCATTTGCTTTGTACATGAGAAATGCAACAAAAAACAGAAAAGCACATGAAAGAACACAGCACACTCTGAGCGGATGTGAACTCCCAGGGCCGCACACGCGCACACACACCCACCCGCACACACCCACACATTAGAATATATGAACATTTTTGCCAACAGGGATAAGTGAGTCAACACCGAAGACAGACATTTTACAACAAGGACGGGAAAAGTATTTCTACTTTTTTGTTGAGATTTTTACTTTATATTGATTTTTTTCTTCCTTTTTTGTAATTAGGCTAAACAGAGAGGTCTGAATAAACTGTGGCTTATAAAGTACATTTATAATATGCACACGTTTTGGCTCTTTTCTGCTCTGAAGGTGGAGGGAGGTGCCGAAACTGCGGTTTCTCTTTATCGTCGACCTGCGCTGCCTATCGAACTAGCCCTGCTTGTGTTGCTAGGAGACAGTGACGGGCTGAAGAGCCGGGCACGGCGGGGACCCTCCCTCTGGGCGGGCTACCAAGAGCACGCTGCCCGAAGAGGCCCCGCCTCCAGCCGGCTCATCCCCGCCCCATGGCACCCCTTCCGGGGGGCTGTCCTCATTGTAGAGGCGCTTGATGCCGTCGAAGTACTCGTCCACGTCCATCTGCTCCACTTTGCGTTTGGCTGACGGCTTCCTCCGCAGCGCCAGGGACGTGCAAAGGGCAGCGCCAGAGGGCGGGACAGCCGAGAGATGCCAGGCGGGCAGCGCCGGCCTTTGCCGGTGTTCCGGGTGGGGGTCACTGAAGGGAGAGGGGCGTGGGGGGAGGCAGATGTACACAGTGTTGGGAGGCAGGGAGGCCGTGTGTGTGGACAGGCAACGTGCAACCAGCTCTCTGCAGCCAATCAGCTCTGAGCTGTCAATCTAAGAGAGATGGGGAGAGAGAGAGAGGAAAAAAAATAAACAACTTCATCAGTAAAATGATCCCAAACCATCCCAACAGCGAGGCAGCGCATCATCTTCCTCACTGACACCAACACTGACACCGACAGCCCTCGCTGGCCTCCCAAGCCAGGTCACGCTACGCTGGTGACCAGATCTACCAGAGTTTTTCCATGTTGGTCCACCAAAACCAATAGTCAGAGCAACAGCCTACGTGTAGAAGCGTATTCAGGTAAAGTGTGTTGAGTGTTAGGATGTATAAATATTAAAAGCATATTTTCTAATCCAGCTGGGGGTTGGAAAGGTGTTCAGTTTAAACCTGGATCGCACTTGCCCTTCCTCCCTTCCTCCAGGGCCGGAGACGCTGAGAAAATTTCCTCCTAAATTGAATGTCTGATAAATATATTTGGCAGAAGCTCTTATCTACAGTGACTGTAGATAAGAGCTTCTGCCAAATGCTGAAAATGTAAATGTAAACAATGGAGGAAAAACAAGTAAAGTATCTTTTCTGATGTCTTTTTTTAGTGACAGAGCGAGAGAGAGAGAGAGAGAGTGAGAGAGTGTGTGTGTGTGTGTGTGTGTGTGTGTGTGTGTGTGTGTGTGTGAGTGTGTGTGAGTATGATGAAGGACTGGCGCGAGGACGTTTTACCTGCGTTTTCTGCAGCAGGTCAACAGTGAGAGCAAGCCAATCAGGACAGAGTTTCTCCAGCTGCAGGGTGACGAGGGCAAGGGCCAGCATTGAGCCACGCACATGCAGTAGTGCACTGTGGGAAATGCAGTGCAGTAACTCCTGGGTGAGCAGGGCCAGGTGCTGGGACCGGTTCAAACCAGATAAGCCACTGTTGAAGTGCACCGCCTTACAGCTGAACACCATCGCATGAAACTAGAGACAGAGGGAGAGAAAGAGAGAGCGAGAGAGAGTATAGAATAAATGTTTAACCACTCTGGTAGGGAAATATTATGCTGGCATACACATCATGACAAAGCACTTTTGTAAGGCGCTCTGGATAAGAGGGTCTGCTAAATGTCATAAATGTATACTTTTTAACTCGTCCTGATCTGCAGTACCACTTGGCACCACCAGGGCGCTCCCTAACCTTTCCTGCCACAGTGCTAGTTTTGAAAAAAGTGTGAACAGAAACAGTCCTCGTGTTCCTCTGTGGGTCACTGTTTTTTAACACATTACTCCTTTCGACATTAAGTCCGTGTCTGCGTGACTGGCAACACGAGTATGAGAGATTGCAAAATCTTTCCCAAGACAGTGTTTCATGTGGCTTTATTAACTTAATATCATAATATTAATATAACATAATATCATGCATGAGATGATAGATGATGGCAATGAGATTCTTAATGATTTGCAGGTTTTTGTGTCTGAGTGAGTGACACGCTCACAGTGTGTGTGTGTGTGTGTGTGTGATGAGGCAGACACTCTCGATGTGGAGGTATGCGAGTGTGTGTGTGTTGAGAATTCAAGAGTGGGTGTGTGCACGCGTGTGTGTGTGTTGCAAGACACAATGTGGAGGAATTCAAGTGAGTGTGTGTGTGTGTGTATTGAGACACACTCACGATGTGGAGGAACTCGAGTGTGTGTGTGTGTGTGTGTGTGTGTGTGTGTGTGTGTGTGTGTGTGTGTGTGGAAACACTCACGATGTGCAGGAAGGTAAGGGGTGTGGCAGTGTGTGTGTGTGTGTGTGTGTGTGTGTGTGACACTCACAATGTGCAGGAAGGTGAGGGGTGTGGCAGTGTGCAGGTCCCAGCTGAGTTTATCCAGAATGATCCTCTCCATCCTCAACATCTCAGAACGAGTGCAGCCACAGCTACTGCTGCTAATGAGCTCTCTCAGAGTGGGGAGTCGCTGCACGCAAGCACACACACACACACACACACACACACACACACACACACACGGAACAAAACATAGAGTGTCATCTTCTGTTTCTCCTGGGTCTGAGGTCTAGTCCATAATGCACACGGTTTCGTCGACACAGCACCAACACCGGGTGAACATGGGGCGTCCCGCCTCGTCAGGCTGCCTCAGCAAGACTCACCTCGTCCTCCTCACTGGTCTTGGCAGCCAGGAAGAAACAGGTGATGGCGATGCAGCGCAAGTACTTAGGACGCGCCTGAGAGGAAAAAAGAGAAGAGACAGAAAGTGAGAGAGAGAGAGAGAGAGAGAGAGAGAGAGAGAGAGAGAGAGAGAGAGAGAGAGAGAGGTGAAAGACAACAACAAGAGAACAAGACTGTGGAAAAGCAACACAATACAGATGCAGCATGTCGCGCCATGTTAGATTCATCACGTCCGTAGCGCGCGCAGTGTGTGTATAAGACTGTGCTGGATCGTAGGCCTACGTGCCACACTGCAGAGAACTGAACGGCTGCCATCTTCACGTTTATACTACGACGGGACGCCGCCCATCTTGCCCATCTCTTACACCTGCTGCGTTTACCTCTTCTGTTTACTTCCCACATTGCCAACCAGAAGTGTGTAAATTTTGAAACGCAGGGGAACGCCATCACACTTTCATTTAAAATCGGCCCCCGGTCACATGTGTTGGGCAGACCGCAGTTTCTCAACCCCCCCGCCACTCCGGTGTTGCAAGCCACAGAGGAACCGTGCACGTCACACTGAGAACCTCCGTCACTCCCTCAAGCAGAGCCCAGTTCCTTAAAGGGCAACCAATCCTTTAAATTCAAGCTGTAAACAGCTAGAACACCTGCTGGACCTCCAGAGGCTCTACAGTTAACAGCTGCAGAACAAAAAAGCGAAGCCACACCAATTCAGTATTCTTGCATGCACTAACAATCATGTTAGAGAATTGGATTACTATTACGCACCAGGTCATTATCATTCTTCACTACACAATGGCAGACAAAATAAATAAATACTTTGAAAAAGCCACCAGGCAGTGCCTAGTTACACTGCAAATGAAAACTGAAAGCATCCCTTTGCCTTTCATCTTAAACAGTGCTGACCGTCATCAAAAAAAGAACCACATACTTGGAAATGAAGAAATGTAGCCAAACAAGCCCTCCCCATTAAACAGCCTCGCAGGTAGTGTCACTGTATGATGTTGGCAGTGTGTGGCCTGACCACACGGCACGATGACCCAGACACGCAAAAGCAAAAGCCGCGAATGTACTCATCTCCAAGTTGCATTTGGCGACAACCTCCCTTCATTTAGCGAGACACATTACAGCGGCGTGCCAGCAAAATGGCACATTATAGCCGGTCCTAACGCGCTTACACAACCGTGTTATCTTCCCTTTAAATGCTTCACTTCTGAAAAAAACTCATTCACTGCTCACCATGTTAAAAACTAAACCTGAAACTGTGCAGTTGCGCACACATTTGTCTCAAGCACGACAGGGAGGGAAAAAAAGCGCACGATTGTGAAGAGACGAGCAGAAACTCACAGTAAAGCAAAGTGCGTGCAACAGCTCTGTATCTACGAGGGATGATGACATCAGAAATGATGACATCAAAAGCAAGTGTGGTGGCACTGAGGAAATCCGCAGACTAAATCAAACCTTTCCTGACTGTATCTTCTTCAATACTTGACCTTGGGCTTCTCACATCAAACAGTTAACTCTTGCAGTTACAGCGTTTGGCAGACACCCTTGTCGCCCATCAACAACGTATCCATGCGAACGCGGATAGGTTCGTGTCACGAACACAATACAGGCCCTTTAGCCTGGCCAAAGTGAGGAAGAAGACAGAGGAAGGGTGTTTGTGAGTAATTTTCTTACTACAGTGTGGGACTGCGTGTTCTCCACTACTGACCCTCGCACAGGTGAATTTTATTGGTTGACCACCAGCCTGGCACTGTTTTTGAGCGCCGCTGGCTTTGAGCCATGATGGCCATACCTTAACGGTGGCAAGAAAGCGGTCGAGGATGGAGACGGCCAGGCAGATGGTTTCTGGGTAGAGCTGCAGGCGGCGGTGCACGTCGGCGAGCCAGCGCACCGCCTCGTCTCGCTGACCGGGGGAGATGTCTGCATCCTGTGGGGCGTAAGGCGTCACATAAAACACCAAAAAAGAAACGCGCGCGAAACAACGCAAAGCAGGCACGACAGCTCCGCAGGCCGGAGCACGAGTAACATCAGATGCTCCGCGCCGTTATATCCTAGGCTGCGGAACCACACAGAGCCCTCATGTGTGTTTCTGGTCCTAAAGACAAAACGTGGGGCCTTATCGTCTGTGTGCGACCTCGGTGTGAGGCCATAAGCCCAGTACATGATGGTGACGCTACAGGCTTAGAGAGGTTGGGGCACGGGTGGGCGATCTGACGCCAAACCGTCCACTGAAACTTGGACAAGTATCACAAATACACAATAACGACAAAGTCAAGTCCGATTCCAGGACTTGTGGGGTCCCGTGACGCTTCACCCCACCTGGCTGGATGGCTTTTTGGGCACGCGGGCCTTCCACAGCCTGGCTTCCCTAGACGCTGCCTGTTCCAGACGGAAATGCAGCTTCCGGCCTTCCAAGGGTTCGGCGAATTTCATCGCGGTCCCCGGAAAAGCCTACCTCCCCGCTGGATACAGCAACCTGCGCACAGAACAAAGACAGGCCGTTAAGGTTCTGTAGGACGAGACGTTGACACAAGTCGGCGTATAACGTTTGAGATGGTTTTCCTTCCTAAAATGTACGCTGCTGGCTGTTCACTTACGTATGACTGAACACTGAAATGATGGGACGTAAAAGTGACAAAGTGAAAGACTTTTTGTTGTTGTTGTTGTTGCTGCTTGAGCGTTAAAATATCTCAACTATGGCGATCATAGTTAGCTCGCTAGCTAACCTACGTTAGTTAACCAGCTAAGAAGGTGCATTGTACTGTGTGTAGCCAAATATAAACATCTAACTACATAGCCATAAACTCTGAACTAGCCAAGTTAGCTACCTGACTGCAAGCCTAACCAGAAAGTGAGAGTCAGCAGTGAGAGTCAGCTTGCTTTACTAAATCAAAAACTCCCGTGGCGAGCTACATTACTCATTTTCACTCAGTGAGCAAATAAACCAAGTGTTCGCTAACGTTAACATTAGTCTCAGCTATGTAGCCAGCTAGGCTCAAGCTCTAGATAGGTAACTATCTCTAGATATGAAATATCACAACCGCTGTCCTAACCTACCTCCCCTTCAAGGCTGTGGGAAACGCAGTCCGATTTGGAGATCATCCGGTCCATTAAACTGAAGTTAAATAAAAAACCAGATTGGATCGAGACATATCTTTACGCTTCCATCTTCGCCTCCATTTTCTGATAAATTTAGGGGGGTAAAAACTGATAAAAATAAAAGGAACGGAATATAGACAAATGCGTCTACTTCCGCGGAGGGAACTGAAAAGGAAGGAAACAGGCCCGCCCCTTTTCTTACTGCGCAGTCCGTTTAGGAGTTTCTTAGATAAATTATGACGATTATTAACTAGCTAAATAGAGGTCATTACTCAAACATATATACGAAATATTGTGATCGAATACAACTTTGGAAAGGCTGTGGGTAATTTAATAATTGTGTTATATTTGTGAGAACTACTTTCTCTGGCGAACGGATTGTTTAAGATTATGTAATGCGCTACCCGTGGGCTCTATTTTCTATCAAGGCAGATGACACTGGTAATAGGGGAACATAAACAATGCAACTCCTTATACATTGCACAAAACAAGGTTAAAACATTTCCACTTGATCACTTCGAAACCAAATAAGCCGCACTGCATTTTCACTTATCTGTATTAATCGGAATGGACATGGTACATGTTAACACTGTCAGGTTTAGAAAGATATCAATGTGTAAAAACAACAGGATTGTGAGATTTTTTAATGGTCAAAATGTGTAAAACTGTACAATTCTAAACATCTTTTTAAGAATGAATTTCTTAATAACGGTTTTGTTACGTGCTTGTTAAAGGGTGTATTAAGTCACAATGCACTGAATTATATCTATGTGTTCATGCAAAACAATAGCCATCCAATAAGAAACGAGGATTTTGGGCGGACTATTTGAACGCAGACGAGCGCAGACGTTTGATTGGTCCGCGGTGCTGCCAATAGGTTTGTATAAAGAGCCTCTTCAAAACTGCATTTCCGTCCTCCAGAACATGTTATATACACGAATTCGATCATATATATGTTGTTAAGCAAAGCGAGCATCCACATGACCGGCGAGAAACCGCAGCAGGTCGTATTTGGACAGAAAGACTTGTGTACGTTGAATACGTGCAAGCGCTCAACAGGGTGACGTAATATAGTGGGCGTGGAAAACAGACATCAACAAAAGGAAAAGGATTCAGATTGCAGACAACAGAAGGAGGTCGGGTACGGAAAACATGTATATCTGACATTTCAGGTATTTTTCTTTATTTACATATATTTATATTCGCTAGTATTATTTGCGGTGACAATTGAAATATCAGGAATCTTTTGGTGTAACGTAAATGATGTTTGCAAAGACATTTGTAGTGGGTTTTAATTTCCCCCCGTTAACGTTACTCGGTTTAATCACAGTTCTTAACTGAGGCCGTTTAAGATCGCTAGTGTAGATATCCACTTTGCTCATCATTTTTAAATCCTTTCAGCTTTAGTAGCCAGCTACATTTCAGTCACTAAAATACAGGCTATGTTGCTGAGCAAGACAGCTAGCCTAACTATCCGAGCTAATGAACACAGTGGCTTAGGTGTTTTGAAGCGAAGCCCTGCCCCAGGTTTTCTGCGCAGTCAACCGATGTTAGCTAGCTATGGAAAATATCTGAAAGTCGCGTTATCTAACTAACCACGAAGTCTTTGGCTGCTTGCTTTGTGTAATTCAACCGTAAAGAAATAAAAGTCAAAATACGACTACCAAGAAAACCAAGTGTTTTCGAAAGGCAGACACCTATCTTAACCAGCTAGGTTAGCTAGGTTATATCGACGCACCACATTTTGTTTTCCTATCTCTAGCGTTAGCTATATTTGCACATCATTCTAGTGTGTGGTTTAGTCGTCTGTAACGTTTTCTTTGGCGTCCTATACTTGGTTTGTAAAGCGTTAACGGACGAAACATGACACCGAATCCCAGCTGAGTCGGTGGGTTGGGCAAACCTTGACCCTCCGCCCTGGGCGAATTGAACTAGGGCGTATAAACATTTATGTATCTTGTTTGTGTAGGATTTCGATCGCTGAAAAAAAAAAAACAAGTTTAAATCTCGACATGGAGGCCTTCAAACTCATGAAGGAGCTGAAGGCAAACTGCGAACAGGAAATGTTTTATCTTCCGAAGGAGTCAGGACTTAATTTAATCGAGTCTACTACCGAGGTAACCATTAAATCTCATTAAAAACTCTTCCTAAAACACATCCGTGTCGTTTCAATCAAGACTGTGCGTTTCTATTAATAACCGTTAACGTTTTTAGATGTTTTGGCCAACGTGTTATACCTTTTGTTAAACATGACCAAAACAATGTACATTTGAAATGTATCCTCTCTGTAGCAGGGGAAGGGAATCTCGGCGAAATGTCGCGATGCCAAAGTGGAGGACCTCTGGAGCTTGACCAGTTTCTTTGGTTACAGCACGGAGACCTTCGTCCTGGCTGTGAATCTGCTGGACAGGTTCCTAGCCATCATTAAGGTGCCATACGCACTTTTCAACTTATGTAATGTGGAGGGCTTAATGTTAAATCCTATTCAGTTATTTCATTCATTTACTTTTAATTGCTTTGAATTACATTGTTACTTTTAAGCATGTTCAATTTCTGTACCATGGTTTTAGTGTATTTTATGTCATCTATCTACAGCCCAGCACAACGTTAAGTCTTTCCACTGTGCCATCAACTGAACTGTATTTATTGTGTGTGTGTGTGTGTGTAAAGGCACAACCCAAACATCTGGCATGCATTGCCATTAGCTGTCTGCACATCGCCACCACCGTGGTGGAAGAGGAGTGCAATGTGGCTTCCTCCAACGAGCTGCTCCGCATCAGCCAGTGCAAGTTCACCGTGTCCGACCTCAGCAGGATGGAGAAGATCGTCTCGGAGAAGCTCAACTTCCAGTTCAAAGCCATCACTGCCTTAACCTTCCTGCGCTTGTACCGGGCAATCGCACTGTCGCATACCTCACACAGGTGAGATGCCGGCAGGCCCCATGAGCAGGATGACCGAGGGGGTGGGGCGGGGAACATGCAAGTCTAGGCAAGGGGAATCCGGTTACTAGGCAGCATCTGTCCCGATTACCCCGCATATTACATAATCTCATTTAAGGGTCAAGGCTGTGGAAATACTTGGTCACGTTAGGGAGTCTGCACTAAACCTGATCTGTGATTTGTATATCCATCTGTGCTATTCCAGGAAAGAAGTCCTGAACCCAGACAAGCTGGAAGCCCAACTCAAAGCCTGCCTTTGCCGAATAGCATTTTCCAAAGCAAAAGTGAGTAATGACAACAAACGTAATTGGCCGTTTACACCAAAGCCAATGGTGTTTAAAAAAAAATCAGGCAATTCAACACTCATCCCCCGCCTCTGGTGTTTGTTTCTAGCCATCGGTGCTCGCGCTGTCCCTCCTCACGCAGGAGATAGAGTCTTCACAGTCCGCCGATCTACTAGAAATCGCCCAACGCATTCAGACGCACTTGCGGGTAAAAAAAAAAACGCTTTCAAAAGGCAACAGTCTAATGTGAGCTGTTCCTATATACGCTTGTGAAAATGAAATTACTCCCAGGGCTTGATACACTTGACTTTAATGCAGTAGATCACACTCATGGTTTCGTGGACAGTGATTGTAGAGCAGTTACAGAAGACCAACAGTGACGGGCCGACCCATATCCCAGACATACCGCCACTGGAAGAGTGCAGGGAAACATTCCAGCCACCTACCCACCCGCCCCCCTCCCGGTTATGATACCAGCTCTTGAAGTTCACCCATACTAGCCTCTAAAAATATATCCAGCTTTCTGTGAGACGCAAAGAAGCGCACGCAAACTCTGCAACGACATCTGCGTCATCCAGAGCCCGAAGGGCGGCTGTGACCTGGGATATCGGTTTACCGCCAGGGAGAAAGCGTTGGCCGCAGCGCGGGCTGGCTTCGTGTAAACCGGCGGGTGGCTTGTGTGCAGGTCCCCAAGCCGGAGCTGCAGAGGTGGCGGGGCCTGGTGGCCCAGTGCCTGGATCGGTACTCCTCCCCTGAGTGCTCCAAGCCCGACCACAGGAAGCTGGTGTGGGTTGTGTCGCGGCGCACGGCCCAGAACCTCCACAGCAGCTACTGCAGCGTCCCCGAGCTGCCCACCATCCCGGAGGCTGGCTGGGACGAGAACGAGGGGTAGGGTGGCCGCCTGGAAAGGCGGATCGCACGCCTGCACGCGCGCGCGCACACACACAGAGAAAGAAAACATTCTGATTATGCAAAAGCCTGCATTCAGAACAAAAACTAAATTCCTGAGCTAAAACCATTCATAGGTATTTGTCAGCTATTTGTTTATTCTTTGCTTATCCAAATCGTATCACGCTGCCAGCCTTAAAGTACGTTAAGGTCATTTACCAGAAAAACTGAAAAGCAGAAATCATATTTGGGATGGTGATATTACTATATTGATTACTCTTATGACTTGAGGGAAGTACCAAACATTCTCAACCTTGGCATCACAATACCGAGGTTTTTTTTTGGGTCGTCTTTTCAGGCTACACCCTCTGTGCTTCTAGTTTCGGTTCAGGAATGCTGGTTGCTACAGACTACAGCCGCCCTGCCCGGTGCCATGTGTCGTAACGCGTGCATTCGCGTCACTGCCTCGCCTTGCAACGTCGGAGCCGGTCTAGCCCTGGAGCTCGGTCCCACCGCTCCCCATCTTACTCCCTGCCGGTGTTACGTGACCAACTGAAGCAATTGCTCACGTCTTAGCAGCCACACTGTTACTTTAAAGCAACCATAAGCCACCTACCAATAAAAGCTCCTACAGTTAGCACACGGTTCTTTTAACAGGCCAGAAAAGGCCCGGCTTTCCTCAGTTCCGTCCAGACGGACTTTATACCGAAAATCAGATCGCGCTCGACTGTCGTTTGGAGGAGCAGCCATTGAATAAGTGTCGTGTGACGTTTCATGGCAGGCGTAGCTGAGAATGACTCAGGAGAAAGCGAGACAAGCACACACCATCAGCTGTGACTAATCGGGGAGGGTGTATGTGGTTGGGAAGAGGGGAAAAATCTGACCACATTTCTCCTCTCTCTCTCTCTGCTAGTGATGACTGGAGCGAGGAGCTGAGCTCCGGCGAGGAGTCTCTCAGCAGTTCACTGGGTAGCGACGCAGAGGGGCCATATTTCCCTGCCCACTTCCACAGGCTCGGCCGCAAGCATCAGGCCGCCTGAACCGCCCGGAGAGCAGCGCGGCTGCCCGATCAGAGGCCGACTGTTCTGCTACAGGAAGGGACCTCTGAGAGGCAGGTGCCACGGCCACCTGCCTCTCAATGTGCGGCTATAGCCGCCGTCGCGTCAACGGCGACCGCACAGAGGAGCGCCACTGTGCCTGGATTCAGCCCAGCAAGCTACTTGGAACCTAGCGTGGCCCGGCGCGAGTTTAAGCGGACATACTCCAGGGCCTGTCCGACTACTGTATCCCTCATTTATCCTCATTTCCTTTTTGTCTTGAAGTCTATGCTAAAGTGGAAACACACAGAATTGCACAACCGAGGCAGCTAAAATTTACAGTACGAGATGTTTAGGTGCGGTGGGGGTGTGCTTTTATAGCTGTAGTATTTTAAGTAATTGGTGCATGTTCAGATTTGTCACATTCCAGGTGATGTAACAGAACACATCCAAGGTCCATTAGACTGTTAAATATCACTTAGGACTGTTGAATTCTGGGAAATTACTCAGAACATATACTTTGCACAGTTTTTTTTTTTTTTTTTTTAAACCTGTTGTGGATATGTAGCAGAGTCTATATGCCACCCAAAAAAAGGTATTATCTTTCTGAATGTGTGTTCATCTTAAAAAGAGGAGCCAGATTGTGTGTTGTAGCCTGTATGTGTATGTAGGAGTGTGATAACCTCTTACACTTGCCAACTTAAGTTAAGGTATAATTAGCCCAAAGGTGTGTATGTATGACAAAGGAAAAAAAAAAAAGGCCATAAAATGTAAAAATGTCAATATAAAAAAATGTACTTTGTATAATGCATACAAAAACAAAACTATAGTACTTTGTAGATATTAACTTATTTATTATTGTTATTTTTGTCATGGTTATATGAAACTAAAATATTTTGAAACTTTATCCCAGAGTCCATCTTCATTTACAGTTGAGGAAACTCATGAAGGTTTAAACAATGAGAACTAATTTACTTGAAGCCTAAACAGCAAACCATACTCTCACACCTGACCTTTTCTGGTTGATTCTGGACGAAATTTACATATAAATGCAGTCCAACCCACAGAGGCCCACACAGACGATACCCAAACCCCAAACCAGGCTGTGAACATCCACATCTATAAGTTATCCAAACAAATGAGCACAAGACACACACACACACACACACACTTTACAAATTTTCTGCAAGCCTGCTGCACCTATCGAGTGACCGATTACTCATTGACTACCTTCTAGAGCAGTCTCAGACACTCCATCATGGCTCACAGGTCAGGCAGGGAGGGAAAGAGCCAGCAGCTACTGGTTGAAAGCTGCTCGAATCCATGATGTACGAACAGCTAATAGCTGGGGATGTCAGAAAACCTCTGGAAACTCCCAGTCACGTGCAGACAAAACACAGTGTGAAAAGGAGAAGTGCCTCGCGTTGCTTTTAAGGAAAGCACAAACTACATGCGAGCCTGGATACGGTCAATTATCCCTGAAGACACGCCTCCATTTTGTCAGCCTTTGACCAAAGGCCAAGAGACGACTTCGCTGGAAAATGCCAGCGAAGGCCAACACAACGCCTAGAAGCCATCTCTGATGGAAAGGCAAGCTTTGGATAAAACTGACACTCGCAGGACACGGGGAATAAACAAACAAAGCACGTGTTGCCTCACACGCTCGATTTGTAGATGTGCCACCTACCGTTTCAAAATCCCATTCGAGACTTCTTTCTCTGGGGCTGAGAGGCCTGTGAGGAGGTCTGGACCTTTGACAGACCCCATGGCGCGAGCGAGAAACTGGACCGTTGGTGTACGGCCATGGCGCCATCGTCTTGTCCGAGATCCTGGGAAGGCTCCTGGGAGCCAAACAGAGAGCTGAGGTAGTCCTGCTGCTGCTGCCGCCGTTTGGGAGTTTGCTGGGGGAATCCCGAGGATTTAAAAACAGATGGCGCGGGGGCTGTATCTGTCTCAACGGTGGAGGCCTGCCACTGCAGGGGCTGGGGAGTCCTCTGAGATGTCAAAGACGCCTGGAACCGAGATAACGGCGAGGTGTGGCCCAGTGGCGACCCTTTGGAACTGAGCTGAGGACTTCTCAGAGGACGTTTACTTGGTTCTGTCTCACACGAGGGCAGTTCCCTGCTTTGTCTTTGGCTCTTGGCCAACGTCTCTGCGTCCGACAGTGCCTCATCCTTGGGGGCGTTCTGAGAGTTCGCGAAGCTCTCTGCGTCCGATCCCAGATACTCAGCCACAGACGACCAATCGGACAGGCCATCCTGGTAGCTGATGGACGAGACGAAGCTTCCGGAGAGCGACATGCGACTCCGGGATCTGGCTCGCTTCTCCCGTCGCCGTTTTCGACGCAGAGCCTCAATCTTGGCATCTCGGTTGAGGCCGAGCTTCTCTACCCACCAGTTACTCCAGCCGCCCTCCCAGGAGGCACTCAAGCGTCTGCTCAAGTCGTCTGGCCAGTCTTCCGGGTGCACCGCGTCCGGAAACGGGGTCACCTGCAGAGGAGGCAAGTAGGTGTCCCCATGAACAAGTAGCTTCCTGTTCTTCACAACATCCAACAGGACTTTCCTCAGGCTCAGAAACTTATCCTCCTCAAGCTCGTCTCTCTGTCGAACGTTAAATGACATTAAGCCCTCCGTCTTGACCTGCCTGTGCCCTAAGCGCCGTTTCTTCGCCTTGGTATTTGACAAGAGTGACTCCAGCCAATGTTTCCAGATCAGCTTTAGCTTCCTGCTGGCTGTCTCTGGACCTCCAGGCCTCGCCAGACGAGCACAGCTGATCAGGGCAGAACGTGCAGACGATTCCGGAACAAAAGTGGGTTCACAGCTACTCCCTCCGCTGGCACCTGGAGCAGAACGGTTCGCGTCCGCGTGGGCAAATGCTTGCATGGCACGACACTCTCGCTCGAAGTCGCCGTCGGGAAGCTGCTTTTCGCCGGACAGAGCAGGCTCCTCGTCTCCGACGGAACCTGATTCCGCTGGTGCCCGTTCTGGGTTTGAGGCCAGCTCCGGAGGGCCTGCACTGAGACGTCGCGCTGATGGGTGTGGATCTGCGCTGACAGCGTCGGGATGGAGTTCGAGAAGCTGGTAAAAGACGTCTCCAGCCTCTGTTAGCTGGAACACGGTCAGGAAACCGCCGTTCTGGCTGACGGCAAGACCTGAAATACGAACACAGGGCAGAGGATTAGTTCTCAGAGCTGTCTCGCTGCCTGGGCATCACAAAGTTGCAACAAGCACACATACGGTACTCCAAACACCTTCATAAGCAGACCATCAGCTTAGCCTGAGGGTCCTTGTCTGCACCTCACAGACTACAAACTCGGCAGTGGGGTCCAACCAGCCCTCTGTGCGTCTGCCGCACAGGCAGAAGTGCAGTTCTTACCGCGCGTTGTGAGGAAGCAGAAAAACGAAGACTGTACCTGTGGCGGGTGCGGCCAGCCTCGCCGTCGCGCTGTGCTGCCTGTGCGGGAGCTGCCGAACTTGAAGGCTCTCGCAGGGGCTGGAGAGCCTCTGAACCGGGCCATCGGACCGGCACGGCCACTCCCTACCTCCTTTAACACACACACAAAATCCACCTTACTGGTCTACAAAGGCACAAAATGACAAACAGGCAAATCTGACCACCTTCCTGCTTCTCCCTTCTAAATAAGGCAGTAAACCTTATCGAACCACAACGAAGCCTAACCTCCAACTTCATGCTAGCGTGTGTGTGGGCGTGCGAATGGGCATGTCCCCACCAGAGTACTGCAGCAGCATGGTCTCCTGTGTTCTCTGAGCTCCTAGCAGGATTTTGGAGGTCCCGTGTGGACCCAAAGCTGGCAGGGCCTGGGCAAAACAGGGAGGGGACTCCATCATGTGCTCCCACTTCAGCGCGGGAATGCCAGGCATCCGCTCATCCAGGAGGTAAGCGGAGAACTGAGAAAGAAGCAGAGGGGGAAGCGCTTGATTTTAAAAACACTTCTTTTGCCGGGTTGTGGTCGAAAACGCTTTAAAATGTTCCATCTTGGACTGCTACACTGCACCCCATGGTGAACATTTTGCTCTGTCGACAATGTGCTAGAAAGAACATGCAAACAGGCGTATTTATAAAATCACTCAAATGATCCAACATCAGATGCGTGGGAGGGAAAAAACCAAAATCAAAACAAAAATGACTGTCTACCACCATCACTGAGAAAAAGAAAGACAACGCCCACAGACGTCACCTGCGTGGTGAAGAGGTGGTGGTGGGCGTGGCACTGGTCCAGGTATTTGGTCAAGATCAGCCGTTCCCCACTCCTGCAGCGGGACGTGTTCCCGATCCGGAACAGTGTGTGAGAACAGTCGCTGCTCTGCGGATGCACAGTCCCCAATCAGCAGCCAGTCACGAAGCGAGAACACGCAGCCTATTCAGATCCAGTAAAGCACCATGCTAGACATACCAAGTATGGGTTCATCTTGACATACAAAGATGAATTCTTCGGGGATTATTATTGCAGCACGTCTACATTTACCCAATACGCCGAGTACATTTATGCAGGAATTCAATCTTAAAGCCTGGGACGTTCCACAGATGTTCCACAGACATTCCACAGACATTCCGTACATTCCTCTGGTCCAAGAAGTCATTTCTGGGTTCAGCTAAAGATCTCGTTAGAGGTGCCACTTGGACTGACATTTGAGGTTTAACTAAAAGGTAGGGAGAGAGGCTAGAGGGTATGTTACCCTGGTGTCTGTAAGCTCTGCCCCCGTCCGGTCAGCATAAACCATGACTCTTGGGTGTGCTGAGAACTCGCACCATCGCCACGGCGATTTGGCATTGAAGTACAGGTTTGAGTCTTCTTCGCGGAACTTCTGCAGCCTGTAATGTTGAAAGGACCAGCCCATAAAAACACACTGAACACGCCTTAACACACCGAAATCCCACTTTGTATACATGAAGACACCATGGAAACCGGTTATGATGATCATTAAAACAAACTATAACCAGCCATCTGAGCTCATATGAACGTGGAAGGGCTCCACAGTTCATGTTATATATCAAACAGAACATTATTTTACAGCACATGCAGTACTAAAACAAGCTGATAAAAGGTGTCAGTCTCGCACGTAGTGTTCACTCACACACAGACACACACACACACACACACACACACACTCACCCCTTTCCCAGAGTCCAGAGATAGGCTGCTCCACTCTCGCTGGCTACAAGCAGTTCTCCGGTAACATGAGGGCTAAAAGCAATCAGCACAAAGACAAGCTGAACTCCACTCACTGGGGAACTTAAACGTTCCTCTGACACTGACCACAGACCATTCCTGATGATGAAGGCCCCATTATTGGACTGGCTTCTGTCCTTGTGACAAACCAACCCACTATGAATCTTTGAGCAATTTCACAGATTCTATATGTATCGGATTTTGTTTCCCCCCTACTTTCTGAACCCCTCAACCACCCTGGCCTGGCATCCTCCAGCAGACTCTAGCTTGGTGTGCTGCACCTGTGCAAAACCACTGATTCAATTTACCAAGGTGGTTTGGGTTTGTTTGGGTTTTTTACATCATCTCTAATCTTTAAAGCCCCTGTAGCCAGTGGATAATACAGAGTGAAACTCTGTAAGCATTCAAAAGCCATAGAAGAATGAACTCAAAGAGAGGGATTCCCCCAGTGGCTACGGTGCGTTTTGCACTTGGCTGCCAAACCCAACTAGTGAAACAATTACACAAACCGTGGCTGGGTTCAGGTGGTGGAGAAAGAAACAAAAGCCACTGACTGGGGGGAAAAAACCCAAAAACAAGCCAAACATTTCTCCAAGCAGGTCACGATGACTTGCTGATGTGGTTTGGGATGCAATAGGACGCGCTCAATCAATAAAAATCAATAAAAATCAATATCAATAAAAATTAGCACATCGTTAATGTTATGCTGAATGCTGGAGTGTAAAGCAGCAGCTATCTTGGATAATCAAAATCACTGTCTTACTTTGAAGGTGTACCAGAAATACAGGTGATAATATAGATCCCAATATACCATACATACAATATTGTGAACTTAAATTGTTAATATGAAAGTCTGAATATATATTTGCCAGAAAGAATTTGGGTGTAGTGGCTTTCAATATGATACATAAAATAGCTCAAATTCAAATGATATGGACAAACATCAAAGGACACACTAGTTCTTTAGAGTTTCAGAAGAAAAACTGGTCTGACAAGCTCACCCTTGGTCTTTAGGTAAAACAGGGCCACAGTTTAACCTCTTAGAAATAATTAACTTGATCTTTCAGGTGAACTGTTTTTACATTTTCGATGACACCCAGTCTCCTTTTGCCTGGTCTTTTGTTACATTGTGTTCATTTGCTAGATTTGGAGTACAATAGCTTTTGTTCACAGACATCCTGACAGACGCTTAAGACAGCTCACCCTGCCAACACACACACAGTCCTGCAAAGAAAGGAATCATTCAAACACACCTGACACTGAGGCTGGTGGAGCGCTCCTTTAACTGCACCACCTCCATCGCCCGCGGACGCACACCATCTTTTATCACCCACGAGGAGCAGAAATAATCCGAACGCACACCTATGTGATCTGCACACACATACATAGTACAAATACAAAACCTGAGATCGGAGCATGACCTGATCAACCAGAGTTATGCATCAGCACACCATCATATGTTTCTCAATCATTACTTGAACTACAAGAATAAGCATTAGTGACCTCTGCGGTCATCGTCTCACCTTGATCATCCACTGGATTCATGCTGACCTGCCTGACTGTTCCATTCACATTAAACACCATAGGTGTTCCAGCCAAGTGCATGCTGGGAGGCTTCCCCTCACTGAATTCTTGCACCACCCGGTGGAAAGCTGAGGAAATGCAGTTAAGTAGTGAAAAACAATAGTGAGAGTACTTCACGCTGGTAGTTAATTGAAGTGTTTGCACATCAGAGTCCTGGGAGAAAGGGAACCTGCAGTGTTATGACCCATGTCTTATTATAAGGTTAACACCGAAAATATTACTACATGCTTCATTTTGTTTTCTGAGGAGTAATGGAAGCAAAACCTGCGAGCAGAGATGCTACACAGCAAAGGATACTAAGGGAGTCGAGCGCCTCTCCTCTGGGATAGATCAGACAAGCCTCTCCCTGGTCCTCTTGGAGGGGTGCGAACACTAACGCTCCCCCGGTGGTGACGGGCTGGAACTGCACTAGCTCCTTCTGCAGAGTTAGCTCTTCGTGGAGGAGCTCGGCTAGCAGGGTCTGTGGGATGTCGCTGATCACGTCCCCTAGCAGGTGGTGGTAGCGGCACACGCGCTCCGAGTAATGTCCCAGCTCGCACCTGTACGTGGGACGAGACAAGGTGAGCACCTTTAACGCTTAACTGGCCTTCCCCCAGCAGGGGAAGGCGGGGCCAGGACGGGACCCTCCTACACAGAACTCTCAGGACAGAGGCATGTGGACGGAGGTGGTGCTTACTTCTTATAGTTTAAGCTGCCTAGAAAGTTCTTCATTTGACTCATATTGACAACATTCTAGAAGAGGAAAAGGAGGTCATGATACACAATAACATCACATAAGCGCTGATACTTAAACACAAAAACAAACCCACACGATGTCTACTGATAGCAGAAACAGCTCTTCAGAACAGACCGAGACACACACGTGCATATACATACATACACAGGCAAGCACATGTGAACAAACATACACGTAAACACACCTTGAGGCTCTTTTTACGGAAATTGAAGTGTTCTCCGAGCAGCTGGCCCATGGTGAAGAATGAATCCATACAGTGATGCACATAGAAATACTGCATCTACAGAAGAAAAAAAACTCTCAGCATCAAGAATACACTGGTAAACCCCCCCCAAACTCAAATACTCATTAGGAAACTAAAATCAGACAAAGTGGCCAAAACCAGCCCTATAATAAGAAATATATCAACTTTATACAATAGAGTAAACTTACATGCTCTGGGAAGTCATCTGGATTAGAGGGGGGGCCTGAATAGATTTTGCAATCTTGAGGGGGAAACAAAAACCCAAACAAACAATTTTATTACACAACCAAAGCACTTAAACACAACTTTTTTAAGACAGGATTACTCAGGCCATATTTGAAAATGACAAAAAAAAAAAAAGTTTTAAAATTACAATAAGAAGTGCAGTCTTCGCATACGCTGTCGATGACAAACTTGCTGATGGCGAAGACTAAACAAAGCCGCTAAAGATGCTTGTAGAATTAGATTACCTTTGTTGGGTGCCAAAAGTGGTGTAACTATGGGTTCAGTGGGGATCCATCTTTCCCCTTCCACCTTGTGCTGGGAAAGGAACTCCCACTGCTTCGCTTCCTCGGGGTCACCCTGTCAAACATGCCAGCAGCAGGACACTGGTGAGGTAACAGAGTGTAACGCACCACACACACATCCAGCCATGGGCCCTGCTCCAAAATTAGACAGACAACTTGGCTAGACAGAATCCAACTGGACTTCTGGACACCTGGCCTGAGGTAAGTTTACAACTAAGGACACCTAAAAAAATATATATAATAATAATAATAAATAAAAAAGCACGCAAGACAAATTCTAAGACCTCAAAAGGCTGGCCTGCTAAAGAAAATATTTATTTACCGAAGCCAGGTTAAAACCAAAGACAATCGAACAAGCCAGCTGGAATGAACATGTTTAAACTGGTGCACAATGATACTGGAATCAGTCTGAAGGTAAATTTAAATAGCCAACACACACCCCTGATCCGACTATCCAATCTCTTCGTGATCAACTGAACATTATAGTCGAATGTGTTAGGCAACGTCCAATGAACACATCTAGGAAAGGTAACCGTACAGAAGATGTTGCTCGGCCAGTAAAGCGTATCTGTCGCATAACCGCTTAGCTAGCGAGCTTCTTGCTGTTCCATTTCTGTTGACTTAGTCCGAATGTACACCGAAATAGCCGAAATCCCGGTATTTACCATTCGGCTAAAGTAATCACTTGTTATTGTATTTACCATTCGGCTAAAGTAATCACTTGTTATTGTATTTACCATTCGGCTAAAGTAATCACTTGTTATTGTATTTACCATTCGGCTAAAGTAATCACTCGTAATGGTATTTAGCTCGAAATGCACGACCACGCAGACATCGGCGCGAGGGTTGCGCAAGCCGGCGTGTCCTCGCGACGGCACAAAAGGGCGCGCGACGTCCCCGATGAGTCCGGGAGCCGTTTAGGCGACTAAACCGGTCACTTACAAGTCAGCACCGCCTTCTTCTGACTACCACCGAACCCCCGCAACATTGCTTAGGACAGACACGATACGCAATACCGTTGCGATGCAGCCACTGCTAAAGGTCTGTTGGCACAGCTAGCAAACGCGACGCCTCCATGTGCTCCTGAGCCACCTACCCGAGCGGACTCGCCGCGTATCTCAACAACGCTCTCGTAAGACCCCCAGGAGCCATAATCATGCACCGATTTCAGATCCGGTGGTCCGTTGAGATACACGTGTGGGAAAAGCTGACGAGGGAACTTGTTGTCCATGCCGACCAGGGTGGCGGCTCGAGATTTCCCGGCCCTAGCGAACTAGCTTAGCTCGCGAACAAGCGCGGACGTTTTCTCATGCGCATCTAAGTGTTCCTCTCATCACTGTTGATTTCTTTGGTGGGGCGTTTAATCCGCTAAACCATCTTTTAAAAATAAAAATCCACCGATCTAATAATTAAAAAAAAAAAGCCTTCTACGATAACGAAAAAATATCAGAACGTGGCTGTATAAGATTAACGCGTGTCGAGGAAGCTCGCGTCAGGATCAGTCAGCTGATTAGCGCTGGTATCATAATAAAAGACCCATTCAAACGTCGCTTTCATCGAGGGCGTTTTATGTTAGGATTTCACGACATATACTTCCATATATTGTGTTTTTAAATTCAGTTACCGTTATGTCATAGTACAAGGATCTAGACCCGCAGTAAGAATGAGATGCACGATATTTCAGCTATTTCAGGCTGATCATGACAAAAGCAAACAAAATACTTCTCACGGTTTTTGATGCTATTTCAGAGATTATTATTTTCATTATTTTTTATAATAGATGTAAATCTGCTTGTTCTAATATAGACATTATTATTCCCTAATAATAATATATACACATACATTCACCTTTTCTATACTTTATGATAATTTACAGAGTTTACCAACAGCTGTGTTACTTGAGTTTTTATGAGTGTCTGTGCCACTGCTGAGATGAATATTTTTGGACAACTTTCAGTCTGGCGAAAAAAAACAGACAAAAAAAAAATCTTCCATCAACACTGCTGTTACTTGACCCACTCATATCAGCACAACATCCACTACCGTGTTGTGAAACTGGTTCTTCGCCTAGCTGGTATCCGGCCAGTGGCCAAAGCAACGGAGGGTGACTTACAAATTGTGTCTGGTAATGTGCACAATTAATTTCAGTCTCTAAATGTGCACATGTATATAACATGTACATAGAGGCCTACTTATAAGTTTGCCTGTAGGTTCAAGTTAGGTGTTAAGTGGCCTGTGAGTGCAGGTGTGTTTCATAGGTTGTTATTCCGTATGTGAGCAGTTTGAACTGTAATATACCTTTTTGGGGACCATGGCTACACTCTGAATTTATTTCACTTAATGTGAAATTCCTGTGAAACTCTGTAACAGTATTTTGTTCGGTTGGTTGCATGGTTTTTGTTGTTGTGGTGCAAGGCACATCGTGATGCACATTTTTAGTAAAGATGCATATATTTAGCACAAATTCTTAGCATATTTTTGAGGAAATCAACCACATGCCACACTTGGATTTACAATTGTGTGTGTGTGTGTGTTAGTAGCTTTAGGTTACTATGAATACATATTTCCATAGGACTATTGTGTAGGACTCCTTGATCTGCCAGTGATTTCAATGTAATGATGTCATTTTTTAAATGATAGTTTATAGCTGGATAAACCTATGAGCATCTTGCAGGGTGCCCCAGTAGACATAACCAAGTTGTGATGTTCACATGAGCAAGCATGAGCTTGCTAATGATGAAATCACTGACAACAAGAAAGCCAAAATTTCTATAAGTAAGATTCATTTTCATTAACTTTATTTATAAAGTTTATAAGTAAATATATGAACTGGATTAAAATGATAATTAATGGCAGATTTGTAAGGTGAATGAAGGAATGAATGTCAAAATTGAACTTTACTTTGGTAAACAATGAAGACAAATGCTTTACATAAGGGAGCCTCCACAAAGACAGGAAATATAACCAGTGCAATTTCTGATTTTCATTATGGAGGCAGGGCCTATAGCAGCCTGGCCCTTCTCAGTGTTCTGAAGAAGGCATTGCAGCATTATCAGTAAAACATCACTCCCTGTGTACGTTACGTCACACATCTAACTTCTAACGGCCAGACAGAAGAGGACGGCCATCAGAGCCAGCACAGAGGCAGCAGAACAGGCCTCTAGATGGGTGTGGAGCAGTAGGAGCCATCCACGGGCACATACTACTAGGACACAAGCTGGGAGCTAAATCAATCCCAGCTGGGTCACCTGGGAGACGGAGTCTGATGTTCAAAAGACCGGAAACACCCAGTGAGCCCAGGTAATATCGCTGATGATGTATACAAGATGAATTTTTAAAACTTAATGAAAACACGTTGGGAAGGTAGAGTGCACATTTTTAGCTTTGCTTTAATGACTCATTTACAAAATTAAGAGCTATTAAACATTTAAGCATTAGGCCTAACAAACAAATTCCAGTTTGTACAGCTAAAAAGGTTTTAGAAACAACTGTCACCTTGATCAACAAGGGTACCTCTGTACTAACCTTCCACACCATTACACACACACACACACACACACACACACACACACACACACACACACACACACACACACACACACACACACACACACAGAGAGAGAGAGACATACATACATCAGAGTCCAGGCAACACATTGTGCCCTTTTCAGTTCTGGCTATTCAAATGACTCTAGATTTGTGTCCATGTATAATGGGTGCTGCTTGGGAGGCTGGATTTTACTGTCCAAGATCCAAGTCCCAATTCAACTCTTTCACCAGTGCTCAGAGAAATAAAAAACAAGCGTGTTTGTGTGTGTGTGTGTTTTTTTTAAAACACATGACACAATGCAAATAATAGAAGCTGTAATAGAAGCTACACTCCTTATGCAAATAAGGGCAAATATTTAATTCGTTTTGCTGGAGATGATTATGAAGAACTATAATCCAAATTTAGTCACTGGTAAAAAAAAAACAAACCCTGTATCATGATACAGCCCCTTGTGTCGTGAAGGTGCCTAGCAATCACCTCAGTAGATGATGTGCACCACTGTTGCTGAGACAAGTCCACATTTTACACGTGCTTAAACGGAAATAAGCAAGCTCTGCGAATATCAGGGTAGGTATCGGCCAATGAAAACTCCCGTTTGTCGGCTTCTAGGTCTAAGCTGAAATGCTGAGTGTCTTTCCTTTGCGGGTCATGAAGTAAAGCTTTGAGCCTGCAGTCCTGGACATGACCACAAACAGAAAGGGGTCCAAGCACCCATGGAGGCAGCACAGGCAGACGGCCATGCTGAAGTAGGCAAAGAAGCTCTCGTTTCCGCTCGAGTAGAGCAGCACATAGTGCAGGAAATGAAGGCAACTGCTAGGCCCAAAACAAAAGATGAAGATGAGCAAAACCAAAGAGCTGGCCCTGATGTAGAGGCCCCAGTCATGGTGAGAGCGGTTCAGCTGCCAGACGATGGAGGTGTAGCAAGCCACGTTGACCAGTAGGGGGAACAGGAAGCCTAGTAAAGTCAGGCCCAGGTTGTAATACACCAGAAGGTTGTAACTGCTCTGGTCGGAGGGAAGGACGTCATGGCAGGTGGTAATCCCAAGCTGAGGGACATCGTAAGTCTGGTGGACCAGAAGCTCAGGAACCATAGCGGCTGAAAAGACAACCCACACGGCCAGGCTGGCCCAGGCCGTGCAGGAGCGCTTGGGAAGGCTCTTGTAGAAGAACGGGTGCGCAACGGCCAGGTAGCGTTTTGCGCTAATGCAGGCTAGCGTGTGCGCCGAACAGTAGAGGTTGCCGTAGAAGCAAGCAGTGGTGAGGCGACAGGCGGTCTCGCCGAACGCCCAGTCGTTGCCGGCCAGGTGATAGTGTGTCTTCAGTATGAGGCTGAGGAGAAGCAGCAGGTCTGAGACCGCCAGGCTGCAGTACAAAATGGCCGACGACACCGTCCGTACCTTGGCCCCGACCAACAGCAGGATGGCTATGTTGGCAGGAAGCCCCACAGCGATTGCCAGAATGTAGATGCCTGGAATAGCCCGAGTGCTGAAGGTGCCTCTGAGGTATGTCACAGTGTCGTTGCCGATCAACAGCAGCGCTGGTCGGGCGGCTGGCGAGGAGGAAGAGTGCAGTAGAGTTTCTGTGGAGTTTGGAGGAAGTGGAAGCTGAACAGGGATGGTGTGGCCTCTGAACGTCCTCGGGTTGACATGGCCAGTACTGTTAACTTTGTTCTTTGCTGAACTTTTCCCTGAATGAGAGAAGACAGTTTTGCTTAATCGCCGTGAAAACACTGCTCTACTCAGCTGTCTTATTATTCAGAGTGGACCGAAACAGGACTACAGGCTTAATAACAGTTATAATTATATTTCCATATTCAGTAAGAAAATGTAAAAATCACGTGATTAATAACATTAAACTGCTTTGGTTCTACAGTATTGAGTATATATAATAAAAATAAACGTTTACCATCAAAATAAAGTCAGCTACAGAATGTATTATAACTGTATTACAATTGTATGAGCAAGCCTGCTTCCAGTCTAAAATCATAAAGCGTTAAACTGGAAGCGCATCTAATAGCAAAGCAGTTCAGTCCCCGTGGTCATCAGCTCGTAATGAAATTAAACAGCCTAATGAATAAATAGCCTAATTAAATGTGAACTTAAATCTGACTGAGGAAAAAAATCGATTTCACACAAATATAGAGTACTTCAGTATAAGTACAAATATTTACAAAGTACAATTGTTTTTAAAAAGTGCCCAAAAAGTACGTCCAGCCCCCATTTACTTAACATGGGATACATGTACACTGAATGACCAGTACGTGTAATCCTACAATACGCTGTATTGTAACTGGTCGTTATTTATAGAGGTTCACAGAGTAGCGGTACATTTACGCAGTTTTGCATGACTGTTCGCTGCAGAACTATAAAGCTAAATTACCCAGAAAGCTAAATAGAACGATTAGCTAGATTAAACAAAAATAATTTTTTACCTTGTGTCACCCCAAGAATAAGCAAATTCATTATGAAGATGAATAGCATTTTCCCCATGGCAATTGATCGGTCCAAAGTTAAAAGCTCAGTTGGGCTTTCGCGGTAACTCTGATGACTTTGGGTTTTTAGCAAAGAAGCGCTAGACGAAGCTGGAACCTCCTGCTACTGCTCTGGGGTCGGACCTACTGGAAAGAAACCAAAATTGGTACACCACTCTCACACTCACTCTCACTCTCACACTCACACTCACTCTCTCTCTCTCTCTCTCTCTCCGTTGTGGTCAACTTCCTCAACACCTGAATCCCGCAGGCGGCCAGTTCCTGTTTTCAACTTCTTCTTTTTTAAACTTGTGAATATGTATACTTATATATTTATACTTGTATTTCTAATCACAAGGATGATGCATTTGAAACGTTCCATTTGTGGCACGGAACACGTCATGTATAGCCTATAGCCTTTTTTAAAATTTACGGCACATTTAGCGACAAATACATTTATGCTGACAAATACTTCAGGGCCAAAGGACACAGTCCTGGCAAATGATATTATGGCTAATTGACATATACAAAGGACTCGCTGCAGTTGTGTGACAGATTGTCTGGCTCTTAGAGGACGTAAACTGTTTATAGGTAAAGTAAGTAGAAAACGCGGTCTCTTGGATTTGTCGCCAAGAGGCGAATAGAATAATACCTATTAGTTCCACCACCTCTAAGGATGGTTTTTTTTTTCAGCACAGGCATGAGGAAATGTAAGCGTGGTTGATTTATATATATCTTATATATAACCGCAACACGTCAGAGAAACAATTAAACTATAAATAGTACATTTTCAGTTTCATTTACAGTTTATTTTTATTTCTTGTGTGTCCCTGTTAATCCAATAACTATTACAGTAATTGTAATACTGTTAACAGTAATTGTAATGTTATAATTGATGCAGGCTACTACAGGCTTTACAAAAATCTTAAATCATCTTTAATTTAACAGATAGCATTTTTAATATTTGCATCACCATATAACATTGATTTTTGCTTTGGCACGCTCAGATGATTCAGAAATAGTTTTGTGTGTTTCAGTTCTGTTTGTGTGGTCTGCCGATGGAACTCACAAAGGTGCCTGGGGTGATTGTTTCAGCTGTCACCTTGTTTTTGCTGATTCTGCTCAGAAAAACACACACATCCTACCACTGCTGTGTGTGTTTGTTTGTGTGTGTGTATAAACATACCCACACAAACAAACATACTGTAATGCTGAGCAGTAAGGAGAAGCGTGAGATTTATTACGGGAAAATCCAGAGTCGTAGTCGTCAGGGTAGTCCAGGGGCATAGAGCCAACACGGAGAGTACGAGGATACATGATCAAACAAACAAAACACACGAAGGCAAACAGGGGAAGAAGGCTACAACAAAGGCTAGGAAGAAGTCGGAGTTTTAGAAACACAAAGGCTAGCAACAACAGACAGACTAGGAGGCACGGAGTACACATTCACGGGTATAGCGATACAGGCTTGCAAAATCAAAACATACATCCAAACATTCAAACATCTAGAAACCAAGAACATAAACTGACTGAGGACGAGAAAAGTGCCAGGAGGCAGGACGAGGATTACAAAATCCAGGGACAAAGGGACCGGAACGGACAGGCACAGGGACAGAAACAGAGGGAGACGTGGGAACCAGGACGGGCACAGAAACGGGCACAGCGACAGACAACACCAGGAGCAGAACCAAAACGGGGCAACGAAGCAGGCAAAAACAACGGAGGGAGGGCGGGAGGGAATCCGAGGCAGGACTGCGGACTAGGAGAAGACACACGGGGCATCAGACAGGGTTTAATTAAATACATGAACTCGACAAGGTAGAAACGAGGGACGGGTGAGAGCAATCAAGCGAGCGGCGGAGAAAACTAAACTACGGCATGGAACTAAAATACACAAGACAGGGAAAACACGGGACATGGAAGATGGGAGGGACTGACCGTGACACATACCCACATAGAAAAGGGTCCACTGAACCCGTTATGTGTATTTTTCTAAGTTACATGTCTTTACTTTAAAGAAACATTTGCCTTATTGTTATCAAGGGGGCATTTATAAGTTAACGCAGATAGAGGCAGAGAGGTCAACAATGATGAGAAGTACACTCGTACAAAAAGAGAGTAGGAGATCTGATATCTGCATGATGCATACATGACCTTATGGTAAGCATAAGGTTTTCTCTGGTAAATAACATCTGGCTCTTTACAGAGCCACTGTGCTTCTCTTTCCATCAAAATGTTTAATACATAGCATCATCCCCTGCAGATATGGCCCCAGACTTATGTTATGACTAAACTGAAGAGAACATGGTGTAACTATGAAAAACAACAGTTGTAGCCCGCTGCTACATAGCGGGTGAGCATGTATGAACAAACATTGCAGGCCACCTGCATAAGGACAAAAAGACATCCAAACTGTTAGTCTCAGTTAGATACCAAATATAACTCCCAAACAGATATAAACAAGTTCTGGTCATTTACAGCTCCCCTCTGACAGCTTTTATTGCTTATATATTCTCCCTATCTCTCTTTCACTTGAATGCTGTAAGCACACGTTTGTTCTTATCACAGTATTGTGGGTGGTGTCATACAATGTACTGAACATTTCTGACTGGAATTTTAAATCAAACCAAACCACAAATATACACTCTGTTCTTTTAGCAGGCTTTAAGAGTAGTAACCTAGCTAGTTGATGTGCTCTAAACCCGAAACAAACGGCTGAAGGTTGTGGTGACTTCTTTAAGTTATTTTCATTCCCCAGACAAAACAAGATAAAGTAGCATTCACATCTGTAAATGAACCAATACAATTTTGAAAGGCAGCTTTTATAACTGCTGCTGTACGTTCAGAGGCCCTTTCACCTACTTCGCTCTTAGAAAACACACACACACAAACACACACAAACACACACACACACACACACACACACACACACACACAAACCCACATAGATCTGCATAGGAGAGGTTCCTGTAACGTGTGTAGCCGGTAACCAATGTAGCTTGTAACAAATGACTGACAGATGATTTACCAGAATAGTATAAATTGAGGAAACAGAGGGCATTAGGAAGAGGAATAATTTGTGTTATTTCAAAACCCCCTTATATATTGTTGTGTAAGAAGGTTTTTAAGGACTTTTTCAGTATGCGAAACTGACTGTCCAAGAAACAAGGACACTTTGCACTTTTGTACTGACATGGTGCGGGTGCCGGTAGCGCCATCTCAAAGTTGTTTACCTGATTTACCGCAATTTACAACTAAAAGCACGATAAGACAATAACGAATCACGTTTGCGGGAGAAACATCGCATTATTTGCGATATGGACATGTTGTTTATACGTCACATTTGGGCTCTCAAACCAGCGGAAGCGAGGTTCCGTTCTTAAAAAGTTCGCTAGTTCGCGGGAAACGGCTCCGACAGGAGCGCCAACACTTTTTTAGGTGAAAAGTGATAACAGTGTCATTCACTGGAAGCAGCAAAGTCATTTCAGTGCTAACAGCACCCCCTTGTGGCATATTATGCTAAAGGCGTCTGGATGAGTGGGTGAGTGAGTTGGGTGAGTTACAGTGCAGCTCCAGTGAGGTGCTTCGCCTCTAAAACACTTCGCCTACAGTAAGCGTTGTGCAGACAAAATGTCCCAAGAAACGATTTGTGCGTTAGGTTATGTAGACTAAGGTTTTAGGCTACATTACAATCTCCTTTCTAAACAAACCAGAATCGAGCACAAGACCAAAGACCCTATAAAATAGGTACACACACAGACACACCCAAAGTTACATTTACAAAGCTTTAAAAGCCCTTCGGGTTAATCAAAACCTGTAGTCGAGTTTGTTAACGACTGACAACGCGCATAAATCCTCCAGTGCATAATACACACCCCCTCCACCCCCCATCTCGGGAAGCCGTAACTCTGGATACGACAAAACACAAACATTTCCACCGACAGCTAAAATGTAGGCTAATGTCTTTCACCAGAAAACATGGAATTTGGGCTGTGAATTTACTAACAACTTACAACACACGACTTACTTCTCTAACGTGTCGCGCGGAAAAGTCATGCCACGACATCCTTCTGAAGATTTCTGTGTCGCGGGTGTCAGGTATTTTTCTCCACACAAGGGGGAGGTGAGTGAAAAGGCTTCTATTTTGAGTTCTATAATTTTATTTAGATGATTACATTTTATCAACGTAACTGTACCAAAATAAACACACACACACACACACACACACACACACACACACACATATATATATATATATATATATATATATATATATATATATATATATATATATATAAAAGGTTTTTTTTTTTAATTTACATTTATTTTTATTTATTTATTTTTACATCATGCTCAGGTGAACTGCTGCGCGTTCTCTCCCGCCTGTGACATCATCCTCACGTGCTCGGACGACGGCAGCCTTTACCTGTGGGAAGCGTCTAGCGCGGACCTGCTGGCCAAAGCGCGCGGGCACACGGGTCGGTCAGGCCGGACCTGTAGCGTTTCTCTATCGCCGCAGTGCCCGTGCAGACTGCCTCTGACCGTCTACGTGTTGTTGACGCGCAGGTCCGGTGAGATGCTGCGTTTTCTCGAAGGACGGCGGTTTCTTCGCGAGCGCCTCTCATGACTGCTCCGTGCGAGTCTGGCGCACTCCGAGCCGCGAGTGCGTGCACGTGTTGACGGGTCTGTTTCTCCTCTCACGTGCTCCCTGCGTGCGTGCTGGCTTTAGTATTCATTATTCATGCGCTCAAGGTATCGGCACCGTTTACGGCGCAGACAGCAGAGCTCCCCGATAATTATTATCAGAAAAAAGGAATTAGCCTAAATAATGAGGACATGTAAAAAATAATAAAGTTAATGATGTGTTACCACGGGGTGTTGCAATGGGGCTCATAGGGACGTAAACTCGCTTTAAGTTCATTTCCGAGATGCCAATGTCGTGTCCGGCTGCAAATCCGGACAAGTCTGACGTTATTGGGAGTGCCAGTGCTTACTGATATAACATGAGCGCGGTCAACCGAGGTGACCAGCAGTTACGAAATTCATTGGAAGAAAACATACAGTATATCCAGACGGTTCACGTCTGTGTCCGAATAGGCTAATGTGGGGCTACTTTAAACCTTGCTCGTGTAGGCTGTGGTGTGCAGTGGTCACGCAAACAGCTGGAAGTGGTGGTTTGGCGGCGTTATTGTCCAGCTTGACAAGTTCCCGGAGACGGGTGCTGATTACGCAACTGGTGTAAACCTCTTAAACGTCTCATTCGGTGATGGAAGCTTGTTTACTAACTTGACCAAGTTGACATTTTAATAAGAGATCACTGTTTTAACGGTGTAACCCATGACTCCTTTTTTTTTTTTAAACACTTACAAACTATTCATCTGTGTGTTGGTGCGTGAGTTAATGACAGAAACCAACTCAATATTCAGGCCACAGGCGGAGTGTTGAGACGGTGAGCTTCAGTGCTGACGGCAGGAGGCTCGCGTCAGGGGGTTGGGACAACAAGGTGTTCCTCTGGGACGCACAGGTGAGTGAGGTAGCAAAGAAACAAGAGAAGGGCTCCTCTTGCACGGCGATGATTGCTAATATCTTCCCCTCATGGAGAATATTTATTCTGCTGTACTTGTGCATGACTGTCAGGCCCATGAAGTACTGTCCGTCAAAAAAGAAATGCGATGTAACTTAGAAAACACACCGTTATTTTTAAATTCTTTTTAAAGAATAAAATCTAGCTGTGTAGTCGGCAGAACAGTGTGGATGAGGGAAGTGTGTGAAACATGCCGTTGTCTGTTGTGCAGAGCGGAGAGAAGGAGCGAGAGTTGCTGGCTCACAGTGCTGCTGTTCAGAGCAGTGCATTCTCCACAGACTCGCAGTGTCTGGTTCGGCACATACACACACACACACACACACACATACAAACACGCCCACCTACAAACACACACACACTCACACACCCAAGCCAGGCATGCTTATACGCAAATATTGCTGAGGCAGAATGCTTATATGATCATATGAAAAATTGTGTGTGTGTGTGTGTGTGTGTGTGTGCTTGCGTGCGCGCGCGCACACGTGCGTCTGAGTGTCTGAGTTGTAACATTCCTTGTCTCCTTTGGCTGCCTGAAGGCCACAGGCTCTTGGGATCGCTCAGTGAGGGTGTGGGGTCTCCATGGTGATGAGGAAGTTGTGACTTTGGAGGGTCACCGGGGAAACGTGGCCTGCCTGTGCTTCTCCACAGTGGGGCTGCTAGTGAGGTTCAAAACACGTGCACGCTCACATACACTCGGCTAGGACGGGTCAAACTGCTCTTCAAATCATTACTCCACACCCAACGACTGTGAACACCAGCTGAAGTTTAGTGTGTTCAGTGCTTTCTCTGTTCCACTCAGCCTAACATACATCTTATGTCAGCTGACATGTCACATGACAAACAACTAAAATTATTCACATTTCCAGCCGTTTTTTTCACATTGTCACAGACCTGCCGATATTTGTAAGGTCACTTTACAAATAAGTTCAGGTGTTTATGCACAGTTTTACATATCAGCATGTCCCATAATGTTGGCTGTTATGATCTTGTGTGTTGGTGTGCATTTTTTTGGGGGGGGCGGTCATGTGTGTTTAAGGCATCTGGTTCATGGGATGGAACCGTACGCGTGTGGTCGGTGAAGAGCCGCACGTGTGTGTTTGTGCTAGAGGGCAGCGAGCGAGTGTGGGTCAGGTGTGTGGCTTTCTCAACAGATGGCCTAGTGTTAGCGTCCACTGCTGAGGGAGACACGGTGAGAGAATACACACACACACACACACACACACACACACACACACACACACACACACAGTGGCTAAATGCTTATTAATCTCACAGGTAAATATCTGGGATATGGTGGATGGCCGGTGTCTTAAGCATCTGCAGGTGAGTTACCTGTTTTAATAGTGTTGTATGGTGTGCAGGTGTTACGATGTACAGTTGTGGCCAAAAGTTTTGACTGACACAAATTTTGGTTTTCACAAAGTTTACTGCCTCAGTTTTTTTAGATCATTTTGTCAGGTGTTTATATGGTATAGTGAAGTACAATTATAAGCATTTCATGTTTTTTTACTTTTTATTCACACACCCCCAAAGAAGAAAAGGTGAGCATTACCATGAGTCCTGTGTCATGCCAACAGTGAGTCATCCTGAGACCATTCATCTGTGGGTTTGCTCAAAATCTTGTCTAAAAACAATGCCACCAATAAGGAATGGTAGCAAAACCTCCTCCAAGACCAACTTCTCCCAACAATCAAGGAGCAATTTCATGATGAACAATGCTACTTCCAGCATGATAGCGCACCATGTCACAAGGCAAAGATGATAACCAAGTGGCTCGGTGATCAAAACATTGACATTTTGGGTCCACGGCCAGGAAACTCCCCAGATGTCAATCCCTTTGAGAACCTGTGGTCTATCCTCAAAAACAGCATGGACAAACAAAAACACAAAAAACGATTAACTCCAAGCACTGATTAGGCAAGAATGGGTTGCCATCGGTTAAGATTTTGTCCGGAAGACGATATCCAGCATGCCGAGGTGAACTGCTTATAAAGTCTTATAAAGAAGGGTTAACATTGTAAATATTAAGTCTTTGCTTAAATTGGATGTTTTTGTCAATAAAAAGTAAAAAAACTTATGAAATGCTTATAATTGTACTTCACTATACCACAAACACCTGACAAACGGATCCAAAAAACTGAGGCAGCAAACTTTGTGAAAACTAAACTTTGTGTCTCAAAACTACAACTGAACTTCATAAAATTATCAAGTTAAGCTTAGGCGTAGAATTACAGAAGTCATAACCACTGCAGTAGATTCCAGTACATTACGGGTTGTGTGTGTTGCAGGGTCATAAGGACTCTGCCTACGGGTGTGCCTTCAGTCCCAGCGGTGCCCTGCTCACCAGCGGCTCTGAGCAGCTGGACCTGGGAGATGAAGCAGACCTATGCAACCAACAGCTGGAGGACGAGGCACAAGAGCACCCCCCCAGAAGACAGAAACAAGTACGATGGGTCAAGAGAGATCGTTCATGGACCTTTCAGGCACAGCCATGAAGTTCCCCATAAAATGTTACTAGGAGCTTTTTCACCTTATTGTTCTGCTCTTACCTTCTGGCAACCAAGGGCAAAGGTTGATGGAGATTCACTAAACCTTGACTCATTTACATTTACAGGGCAGCTTGATTTACTTCACCCCTCCAATCCTATGAAGGCCCATGACCCAAGAAATGTAGTTTAAAAAAACAAACCCATTGAGCCAAGCATCTTAAGTGACTAGATAAAATACTGGACTACAATAAAAAGTACAATTCCTTATGCTTGGGTTATAGGTTGAAGTTGAATAAAGTACCAAAAATTACAAAACACTTGGAAAAGTATTTATACTTAAAAGTACACTGCCACACAATGTTGTTGTTTGCCACACAGCTCAAAGTTAACAGCACAAAGTAAAACCTTTTCCAGCAGTCCAGACAGTCCACGTCTCCAGACACAGACTTGCTCATTAATGGGGCCATCTCTCACACACACAAAACACACGGCCTCACATCCAGGGTGGGGTGTTTGTTTTTATTTGAGTGGAAAACAGAAACAGCAGTACAGCCTCAGGCCTTGACGGCGAATTTGCGGTTGGAGTACAGACGTGACTTCCTCTGCATCTTCTTGGTCATGAGGCCCTGTTCGTGCTTGGTCAGCTGCCGGCGGATGGCGCGGGTCTTCTTGGGCCTCAGGTCCAGGGGCTTGTACTTCTTACCCTGAACAGTGACGGGAATGGAGAGAGCGAGAGAGAGCACAAGTTACAGCAACACACGGCACGCTTCGCTATATGGCACCAGGTCAGCAAGTGAGGGCTGAATGTAACATTATTCACTTATAGTGCCTCAGAACCAAAGGTTGCTTTACAAATCAACATACCAGGTTCTCAAAAGTTCAACCTGACAGGGTCACCGGGTCTTGAATGTTTGTTCGCCCCCAATTAGACTGGACAATTTGCCAAAGAATCGAGGTCGTTGGAGCAGTAAAAACTGCAGTTGTGGAGCAAGTCTCAGAGACAGTTGCTCAAGCCTGCACCCAACAAGGCAGAGGACTTGCCCCAATTAGCCAGCAGTCACTACTGGCCAAGTGAAAGGGATATTTGCCACTCCGAGTTCACCTACACGTTGCAGCAGTTTCATTATCCAGGGCAGCTCAAGTATGACTGTGTTCCATGGGAACTGAACCTGTAACTTTGGTCGTGCTACCACCCTACTCCACTGGAGCACATTTTCCATCCCTCCATCTCATGTTGTTAATGCCAAAAAGCCATTTACTGGGACCCAAAGCAGGATTCCTTAGTGAATCAAATGACTTCAGCCCAAAGTAACAAACTATCCAAGAGGAAGCTCGTTTACATCCAGCTCTCAGTGTGAAGTTATCTGGCTAAGTAAGAAACCCTAATTTGTCCAAAAAAAACCAAAACAAACCCCTTTAGCAGTCAAGAATCCTGGGATAAACTTGACCCACAATCATCCAACCAAACAGAATGAAACTGTAGGCTGTCCACAACAGATGAGTGTCACAGAGACTCTGCAGTGAGCAGCCTGCGGTTACTGTAGCAAGAGAATATTCACACCGTCTCCACAGACACAGGAGCAGGGCTGGGTGATCATCTTGCTTGAGTGCAGTGCCGCCTGCAGGCCACTCCATGCCACGGCGGTGCTTCGAGCGGCGAGTGGTCACTCCTACTGAGCTGTAATGAAGCTCAGCCAAGAATGTGTTGTTGTCAAGGCTGTGAAGCTCCAGCAGACCCGAAAGGTACCATTCACAGTGGACTCCTTTGCCAGCACCATGGTTGGCGTCTCCCCGTTGCACCTGCATACCTAGCGTCAGCCCTGGAACCCAATCAACCACCTGAGCACTGTTCAAAGTCAAGCCTGCTCCTCAGAAACACAGACCTTCAGACTGGGGGCCTACACTGCTCCTGGACTTTACTGCCCATCTTGCACTGGGTACTGAGGACATTTAGGAGCCGGACATGTCGGGACAGTTCAGACATGCTTTTGCTCACATTAGTAAATACGAGCATTGGCTTGTATTAGTGAATAGATGAGTTTCCTGGTCCCAGGCGAAAACTGCGCTCAGCAACCAATTACACCACCAATCTCCCCTGTCCGAAAAGCAATGTGCTAAAATCACAGGACTCACCTTGTAAAATTTCCTCAGATTCTCTTTCTGCGTCTGGTTGATGACAGTAAGAACTCTGGCAATGGACTTACGAACAACGCGGCTAGAAGCAAAAAAATTATATAAAAGTCATATATATGCACACACACAAACAAGGAACTATATAAAGTCAGCAAGCTCAACCAGAGAACCGCATAACCACTACTGAAACACTATCAACCATCAACTCAACATCAGTCCACAAAACTAACAAAATCAAAGTTCTCTGTTCAGCTTGGCGTTCACTGGCTCATCACATCAGGCAATCAACCTCTTTGCGAACCAGTACAGCAAGATTTTAATTTTCTAAACCTTAACATTCAAACATGAATCGTCAACCAGCTCTGCATCACTTGGGACGTCTGTGTTCAGTCCGTGTTGGTCAACAGCGCAGTGCTCACAAGATACTCACATCTTGGAGAGCTTGGAGGCCGCGCCACCGGTAACCTTGGCGACCCGGAGCTGAGACAGTTCCACCTTCAGGTCGTCCAGCTGTTTGAGCAACTCCTCCTTCTTCTTACCGCGCAGGTCTCTGGCCTTGATCTTTGCCTAAAGAGCACCAAACGTTCAGTACTTGCGGTCGCTTTGAAATAGCCCCAATTAGAAACGCTTTCCACTAACGGCGCAGCCTACACGAGCACAAAACGGCCCATACACAGAATGCTCAACTTCAGATAGTTGTCAAGCCTCCACGGCATCATAACTGGTCAAAAAACCAAGTCTCAAACGGCTGGCTAACAACATCACCCCACGGAACCGAAGACCTACACAAGCTACACTATTACTGACAGTGATGGGAAAGTAACATTAACACTACCGATCTCAGTGAGCTCTATAGTGCTCTACATGCCGACTAAACTCCTGCACAGCGACTCCATGCCGTTGCCGCACTTGTCTGTTAGCCTTAAGGGCACTAACATGAGTTTCCAGTCGCAGGATAAACGCTTCATTTGTGGCTTTATTTTTGTTAACAGGGTGGTGTTCCTCAAACGTAGGCGCCACGGTATTTCTACGAAACAAACGAAGCCTGACCACAACTTATCAGGCCAAGGGTGCCGCACTTTAACAGCTAAGCTAGAAGCTATGGCTAAGTGAATATTTACATATTAAACTCAACATTTTTAGGACCATCGCATAAAATATTTTACTCCAAGACTTAAGAATAGATCAGCCTGCATCCAGAACTCTCCCGCTGTCCAGTTTAACATATTAAATGGATGCGATTACATTGGATTGAAAGGTTCCCAGAAAATTCTCACCATTTTTCTCGATGGCTGCCACAAGAAAGGAAGTCGAAGGGGTCACGCGGTAACATCTACCGGGTTATGACGGAACGATCCATTATTAACGCGGGGGAGTAGTGGGGCGATGTCAACGGCAGCGGGAAGAATAATAGAATAACAGAATAATAATACATAAATTACAAATGAGAATTAAAAAAAATTATATGTGTGTGTATTTGAATTGCTTTAGTATACATTAAATTCACATTTGTTTTAATACTAAGGAATACGACTAAGAAATCGGTCTGAAAATCCGCTGTCAATACTGGAACACTTCAAAAGTTAATACACCGGATCATTCATTACTCCATTCACTCACACACTTACAATTGCATTAATTGAGTCAAAGTGGTCGTAAATAATAATGAGTATCGTATATAAACGGTCTGTGGGGGCGTCGTGCGCGTCTACGGCAGGGTTTGCTGTCGTTCACGCCTCTTCCTCCGTTAGGAGACATCATGGCGCTGAGCCGGACTCTCTACGGTTTACTCTTCAAAAAGACGTCGACTTTCGCCGTCACGATTATGGTGGGAGCCGTCGTGTTTGAGCGAGTGTTTGACCAAGCTGGAGACGCGTTGTTTGAGGGTTTAAATCGAGGGGTAAGTAGCTAGTTACGCTTCTCAGTTGGTCTGAATTGAATCCGTGTCGGCCGTAGTTAAAGGCTGACCTTACAAAGGACGTGAGTAGCTTAGCTAACGTTAGGTTAGCTGACTCTAGCTCTCTTTATGCCTACAAGCTAAACCAGTTCATTTTATTTCCATTAATATTGTGAATGCAAATGGCTGGGTATACAATTATTATAAAAAGAGCGACACACACAGCCTGTTATGTGGACTATTGGACGTTCAGCGGAGTTATCTTAGCTAGTTAGCTAACTGCGGCTAACTTGGATGAAGTCGCTGTCTAATGGACCTCGGGACAGTGTATTAGCTTATCATTGTTTTTTTTATTGCTACTTTAGAAATTGTGGAAACACATTAAACACAATTATGAGAAGGAGGAATAACCGGGACGTTAAGCGTCCATCGTTCCTGAGATAATCAACCGACTTTGACCGCGTTCTGTCTACCATGTCGGATCATCACCATTCAGACGTTGCAGGACTGGAGACTTTCTCTGACGATCGTGGACTCATCGCCCCCCTCTTGGATGCTGTGCATTATGCCGCGTGTTCCCCACAGTTTGTACTTGTAACCCTAAATTAAACCTGTGTTAAATCCAACAATGTAATGCTATTTGTGAGTCTGTGTGTCTGGCTGTAAGGCTACCTAGAGGGCTGAATTAATAAAAATATTAGAACCAGAAACATTGCAGTGACCTTTCGGGGCCTGTCAACAATTTTACTTCCAGGGGATTAAGCTTGTCCAACACACAGGTTGATATTTTCTCCATTACCAAAACCTCAGTCTTACGAGTGAGTCTCTGTTAATGCCAGTCAAGATTAATTTTCTTTCATGGGATTTGTTTTGGTTGCCTGTCATGAAGCTAAGCATGCAACAAGCTTTAGGTTATTTGCAGGAACACATGTGAATGTGGGCTTTGTTATGAATGAGCGTGTGAACCCCAGGACTAATTGTTTCCACTCCAAGGGGGGAAATGACAGTATTTAAGGAATGATTCTCCATAACAGGAGCCCCCCCCCCCCCTTTCCCATACATTTACTTTAGGTATCCTTCTTGCATCCCTTTGTCTCTTTTACATTTTTTTAAAATTTATTTTCCCCCTGAAGGTTCAAATGGCAATTGTATAGAATATTACCATTTTTAATTTGAATTTGTAATGCACATTTGTTTCTTTGTAATCATATAGCCATAATGCATTGAGTGTTGGTTACACTCTGGAACAGCTGTGTAATCGTGCCACACAGCCGATGTTAGAATAACATTAGAACAGAAAGCCTTTGCTAATGTCTCCCAAATGCTTACAGTTTCATATGCTGGTCTGATTTGTCCTACTCAACATTGCAGGTTCTTGTTGGATGGTTTGAAACTGGGCTCTGTTACTTAACGGGATAATGATGGGAATGTTTTGTATTTGTGTTCTCTCTTCCTTTTCCAAAGATATTTTTGTTTTAAATTTTGGAGCTGTTATTATTGCCTCTCCCTCAGTTTCCTTAGATGGACCTATTTTTTTTTTCCCACTGTAGACTCATGAAAATGGGCTGTATTGTAAGGGTGTGAATTTGGCCAACGGGGGGCAGCATTGCAACGTAGTTGAAGCAAGGTTAGAACCACTTGCCAGAACTCCCATTCGCAACACCAAGCTCCAGCTAGCTTTTTGTGCAGGTCTTTTTGCACTTGTTGGACGAAGACGAAGGTCAGTAACCCAATGCAGAACTGATGTAATCGATCCATGCCAGTCATCACCTTAAATACACAACCATTTGGATAAGAACAGGAGCTGCTGTGGACCTACAGGATTCGATAACGGCCTCTGAAGAGCAGGTAAATACTAGTGAAAGTGCAAAAATGAGTCAGCTGACGTGCTGCAAAAAAATTGGTTCATTTTTTTACATGCAGTGTCTGGGGGGGGGGGTACTAGGCAACTAATTATTAAACATGGAATATATATATATTTAATTCCATCAACCCTTGTACCAAACAAGGGTGTTCGTAGCCAAGACCAGGGCTTTTCCAAGTAGCAATCCTGCACTGAGCACCAGCCTAATGAGCTATGGCCTTAGAAGAGCTGTTGGAAGACAGTTTTACATCTTTAGTGACAATATACATCACATTACCCTCTCCTTCAGGAGATGATGCTGTCATTCACACATTATTTTGTCTTTATGGTATTTAGCTGATTCTTTTATTCAAAGTGACTTACAATTATGACTGAATCCAATTTGGGTGGTTAAGGGTCTTGCTCAGAGCCCCAACCTGGCAGGGGTGGGGCTTGAACTGACCACCTTCTGATTGCTAGTCGGGCACCTTAACCACAGAGTGACCACTGCCCGATTATTATTACATCATCTTCTCTTTCTGGGAGAGCTAACAGAAACCAGAGCGTATTTTGCTTAGGGGTGTGAGTCTGACCCTGGATGCAGAGTGAGGCACGTGCGGAAGGTGTGAAGTGGAGCAGTTTCCTCCCTGGAGGACAGGGAATTGTGATGGAGACTGTCACCTCAGAGGGATTAATGTGCATACTGGCTTCGCATTTATTTTGGCAAGTTTTACACCGCATGACCTTCCGGGCGCAACCCTCCATTTATCCAGACATTGGCTGGGTCTATTAGGACAGTTTCAAAAGGCTCACGCATAAGGGCTATGGAATAGGAATAGTAGCAGATAGTCTGATTAGGTTTTCTGGTCAGATGGCATGTATGAAGAGAGTCACAGTAATGAGCTATGTCAGTTTTCAAACCTGGCCAAAATAAATTTTGTAGCATGTGTTTCCGTATGTGATACCTGTGTGTCCAGACAAGCATTTTGTCATCAGCCAAAGTTAAAACTTACAAAAAGTGAACTTTATTTATATAGTGCTTTTTGGATATCTGGGTCCAGATCATTAATAATCGAGCCAGTGGTGACAGTGGTAAGGAGAAACTACTGGGGGGAATTAAGGAAAAAACCTTGGATTAAGACTGAAAAGAGAACCCATCCTCCTCAGGCAGCTGAGCTTGTAACCAGTTCATGTTTAATTGGGTTAGGCCAATTGGATATCGTAATAAATTGTATTATCCTAATAATAAATGTAAAATAATAAAATATTGCTGTCCAACTTGAGTGCAGAGGATGATTAACAGTCTTATACCTGAACTACTCTATCTGCCCCACATTGTTATGGCAGGTGCAAAAAGAATAATGCTGAGAAATGACTGGGAAGCACCAAAGTCATTCAGAAACGTTACAAGTTATCCATTTGACATAATTGGACACGAAACCTTGATCCCTTCAGGACGTTTCTACTTACCACCATCACCACTAGTGTGCTCACTGGAGCATGCGTAAAGCTGCTGTGTGACAATGCATGTTGTAAGAAGTGATCATTTAAAAATAAATACAATTTGACTTTGACTATGTACTTTGTTTTTACTTTAACACTTGACAATCGCAATGATTTGCATTAATGAAAACCCTCATGAGTTTCTTTAACAGGCACACCAGATTTTAGATTCTTTTCTGAAGCACTTTCAATAAATTGTATCTCTTTATGAGTCCACAGCTTCCATTGCAAATTGCCAACAGGAATGCAGCTTTGTTATATATATAAAGAGGCTGTCAAAGAGTCACTATTTTGACTTTTTCTTTTTGCTCTAAACAGATTTTTATGGCTCTTGATCTTGGAGTCTAGCTTTGGTAGAAAAAGGCATGCAGTGACTATAATCTTTTGTATGTGTGTCTGTTTCTATGCTGGTTCTGTGGTTCTGGAAGGATGTTTCTGATGGTGGTGTATGATATGATCAAAAATACTACTGTTGTTTTGATGATAGTAACATTTTAAATTGTACATTTTCCAGAAATTGTGCAAAAGCCAATGTAGTAGAACAGCCTTTGCATATCTTTGTTTTCTTTGTTTACAAGTAGTTTTTTAAAATTGACTAAAATGTAGAGCGTTAAAAGTCACGTCTGGATTAACTGTAAAGGCGGTGTAGGCTGCCATGAAGCTATGACACATCCAGGCCACTAGATGTCAGTGTAATCGCTGTTTCATAATGTGAATTACAATCATTGGGAATCATTGACACATTCCTCCTATAAATTCTGGTACCAGAAAAAAACTTGAGGGTGGGATTCACAAACAAAAACTATATTTCAGCTGTGGTCAAGCGTCATTTTTGTGTTCATACTGCATGTTTATTCTCTTAGTTTATTTAGTTTTACTTTTACATCAGACTTAGTGTAGACAAACAATTCTGTTGCTGCACACTGAACTATTCATTATTCTTTCATTGTTTTTATATTCTGTATATAAAATCTTTATTTTAGTGGGGGGCCAAATATTCCATACCTTTTAAAACCAAATAGCATTGAGAAACACGCCTAGAAGCACATGCATCACTGGATTATGTCTGTATAAACGACCAGTGGCTTGTGTGTTCTCCGAAGTCTGACGAGTGAATGGTGACTTCTCGAAGTATGAGCGTCATCGGGTATTAACTTTTTTTATCTGACAACTTACAGGTCCAACTACTGATATGCCCCCAGTCCACACTTACGGAAGAATGATACTATAAAACAGAGGGGGGAAAATGCGTTTTTCAAACAAGCCAGACCGGTCGTAGATCACAAACAGATGTGTCAACTTTCAACGCAGGCGCACTGCGGGATCAGTGACAAGATTTTAATGGCTAGCCTTGGTGTGTGCTTATGAAGTACTGGCTAGTCTTCAGTATGTCAATATTTTAGGGTAACAGCACTCGTGTTTTAAAAACACACTGGAGGTAGAGGATATCGGGTTATTGAATTCGATGTAGCGAAGTTCACGGCGAGGGTTTCCCTCTCCTTTACATTCATTGCTCATATACAGAAAAATTATATTTACTCACAACAGACTGTCCTACAGGTGAGATGAGGCAGGATTGTGCATAAAATGCACATGTCGTAGCATGTTATAAAACACATTCTGTATAGTTTAGGTACAATGTCGACGTTTTAATGTACGAAAGTCTGCTCTTGGCGTTCCAGTGACTTAACATCAGCCCCGTAGCATAACCTGTGCGATGCGCGTCAGGCACAGCCCGCCAATCTCCTTCTCGCGTGGCAAAACAGATTTGCATGTTCTGGAACGCGCGTTTCTTAAGCAACGTCACCAAACTTGCTCGCGGTTCAGACGGTTTCGCCCGCGCGGAGCAGCGTGCAGCGGCCGCGATGTCGCACGCCAGAGCAGTGCCGGCTCTAGCCAGGGTCAGCTCGCGCAAACGGACTCGCGTGACCTTTGCGACGAAACGATTCCGGTCGTCCGGAGCGTCGACCCGAGCGAAGGAGAAAAACGAGGTGCCGGCGGTGGACCCCGCGTGCACGCTCGTGGAGCGAAGGTGCGAGGTGGATTTGATCAGCACAGGAAGCTCTCGCGCGGCTGATGGGGCGAAAAAGGTCTGCGTGGACTTCGATAACACGCGCGAGGCTTACAAGAGCAAAACCACGCTCGAGCTGCTGCGAAGTCTGCTGGTTTTCAAACTCTGCACATTTGACTTCGTTGTCGACAAGAACAAGGAGGTGAGGGTTTTTGTTTTGCTTTTTTTTTTTCGCGATCTTGGCAAAAATCGTATTGCGATGATATTGTTGCTTGTAGCTGTTTTGATTGAAGTCGCAATGTGACTTATTCAAATCAATTCATTAACTAAGGAAAAAATACGCGAATGAAAAATCTTAAGAGTTTGCGTGGGCAGGGCCATGAACTTCAGTTCAATTGTTCAAATAAAGATTTTAAATCATTTAATACATTATTGCTCTCATTATTTTCTGTCAGCTGATGGACCTGAGTAAGAGGCTCTTTGGCCAGCGCGTTTTCGAGAAGTTGATGAAGATGACGTTTTATGGGCAGTTTGTGGCGGGGGGAGACCAGGACTCCATTAAACCCTTGATTGAGAAGAACCAGGCGTTTGGCGTCGGATCTGTGCTGGACTACAGTGTGGAGGAAGACCTCACCCAGGAGGAGGCTGAGAAGAAGGAGATGGAGTGAGTGTGGTAGCTCAGAGCGGAAGGGACTTTTAAGGGTATTCACAGTGTTCGGGCAATTATTTCATTAGGTCGGCTTAGTACTAGAACTTGGTGCTTAGTGCCAGTCAGTGAAGACCTGCGGTAGTCCTGAACAACGGTCTGACGACGGTCTCCGGTCTAAGCTTTAAAGTGTGCCAGCCATCATAGCAGAGCTGGGATTAAACCGGCCAGGTCGGCACCAGACTACTGTTACCTATCCGACCTGTTGAAAGATCAGCTCTGGTGGTCCTGAGCGGTGGCCGGATGTCTCTGCCTGTCCCTCAGGGAGGTGTTGTCTATTCCTGGCTCACGACCATATTGGACGATGTTCAGCTGGCGCTCAGAGAGAACTAAGGCCGATATGATACTGTCTCTGAAATGGAGCTGCAGTGTGACTGCATTATTAAGGCCTGGGATCAGGTCTCAGCTGATGCAGTTTCCTTGTAACCACGTGGATTTTCTTCACCGAAAGTGGTGAAGCAACATCCTGACAAATTCTTTGAAGCTTTTAAAATCTTGCTAAACATGCTTTACAGTTTGCCAATTTGTCCTTTTAAAATGGCTTTCAAACACTAAGATATCATAGTACAAGCATGTCCTTTTAAATGGTGGTGGGGGGGTGGAATTGGCCATGGAAATGGAAACACAAGCTCTTATCTCCTGATTGGTACTTATGGACAAGGCCTCCTCTTTGATTGGCTGATTATGGAGGCAAGAGTTTACACCCCCCTCGTGCCCTTTCCTGGTCACATGAGTGTAAGGGAGTAGTATGTTCCAGCACACCCCCAGAGATCGTGTTATGTAAGGTGTTTTGGGTAAATTGAGATGTGGAGTGTATATAGTTTGATGTTTATTTTGCCACTGCATTAATCTGAGCAGCTCAACTGCTGCGCGTGTGCGTGAGAGAGACAGGGAGCCAGACTATTTATGATTTTTTTTTTAAAAACCCGCTTGGAAGAACGTTCCACACATCTACTAAGAGAACCTCTGAACTTAACAAACCTCTCAAAACAGTTGCTAAAGGAACCTTTGTTCAACACTTTTGTATTTTTCATGATTAAAAGATGATTAATGGCTTCAATGGAGCAGCAGAAAATGTTGGGTTTACCAGAGAAATGGCTGTGCTTAGATGTACATTTGTAACCCTATTTGCAAACACCAGTTAAACTGGATTCTGGCCAAACTATTGCTGGTGTGATTCCATGTGGTGAACACACATGCGTGTGAGCAGAACCACACACACTGCACATTTGTGTCTCAACTTCAAAAGTGAACGTGGTTGGGGAAACATTCTCAACAAGAAAATGTCATCAGGCACTTCAGTGAAAGAAGGTGAAGTATATACAGCGAAGAACATATGGGTGGTGGCGTTTTTAAATAATGTTATCAGGGCTTTAGCGTTATCTGCTGTTCTCAAACACGCAGTGACGTGGTACCCTGTTCCCGGGGCCATTACAGAGACGCACAGCGCCCTGAGAATTTGCACATAGTGGTGGGGGTTAAAGTTTAGGCACATGTTCAGTCCCGTGGCTAACTTGCAGAGGGCTTGGGGGGGCTCTGAGTTTGAGCTGCCACAGTCATTCAGATGCTCAAAAATGCTCTAAAGTAGAACTGGGCTGCTGGAGTTCTAGAGTGCAGGAAGCAGCAATAAATCTAGAGGGCATACTGAATTAATTAATCAATTAAATAAAAACTAGGGTTGCCATCGGGACCATCCGATTCAATTTCCTCCTAAACTCTGCCAGTAGCTGCAGTTCATTGCTTCCAGAACCCATTCCAGAGCTCAAGTAGCTCCAACACTGGGTTTGATGGGGGCGCTGCTTGGCAGGGAGGCTGAGAAGGAGAACAACACTGTGTTCCCGAGAGCACCGGACTGGGCTCAGAGCAGCCGGTTCTGACCAGCTCGGCTGCGTTACTTCCCCGGCCTGTCACGCCAGTACGGGGTAAAGAGGGCTTTGTTGGCTCTGCCGGAGTGTGGGCCTGGCCTTGTCTGGCAGAACCGCAGTGTGTGTGTTTGGTGGAGGGTCTCTGCACGGTGTGCGTGTGTGGGCAGCAGGTCTGGGAGGGTTACAACTGTTTGATAAGTGACACCTGCCTTACAATGACACGAAACACATTTCCCCACTTTCTCGCTCTCTCTCTCTCTCTCTCTTTTTCTCTCCATTTTTGCAGTTCCTGTGTCTCTGAGGCTGAAAAGGAAAATCATGGTATGTACGTTTTACCATTTTATAGTTAATTTCAAATCGCTGTGTGTTTGCGCGCACTTGTTCGTGCAAGACGTGGGTCAAGTTGACAAATATGACAAACTATGGTGTCTTTAAGGAAGCATCACATAGTCGAGTAGTTGATTGTATAATGGCTGTATTGCATGCAGTCTGACCCGAGATTCGCCTCTACCCTGGTGTGTATTCTAGTTTTGGTCCATGTGATCGTATAGTTTTTACACCCGTGTTAAAGAAACGGGGACAATGGCATGAACTTTGCGTTGGATGGTGCCTAATTGGGTCACATCTCATGTTGGCTTACATATTGGGGTACGTTCATGCTGTAATTTCTCAGTGTTTATAGGCTCTGAGCACTTAACCAAATGCAAGTGGAACAAGGAGGTAAAGATGAGATCTCGCCGCAATCTCACTGTAATCTCAGCATGATGATGATATCGTGATCTCGCCGCAATCTCACTGTAATCTCAGCATGATGATGATATCATTTACCTCGATGAAGGCCATGTGCATCACCCAGAGGCAGGCAGGTTGTATGTGCCAGCCAAGCTCTAGAGCAGTACGGAGACTGGGATTCCGGGAGTGGCGCTTTCGCGTTGGCAGAGGAACGTCTCATGTCCTCAGCAGTGCCGTCTAACTCGCCGTAAAACTACAGTCCACTGCCAGTGCAAACCTCGCAGACGGAATTCACTGTCCTTGATGATGAGTTTCAACGCTATGGAGTTGTTCTCCTTAGTCTTCAGCTTCCCAGGGTCTTATTGTCCACACTGATTAATTTTTTTTATTACACCAGCTGACTAGAAGTCTCCAGGTCCGTAGTAACTGCCATGGTCTGAGCATGTTCAGACAGGTTAACGCGCATGTGGAAGTCTTTCCTGAATCCCTCTCTGGCCCTTCCTGCTGATTTCAGAGCAGAAGACGTTCTAGATGCGACTGATTGTTGAATAGACCTCTTCTGATCATAGTCGTCATCTCATCATGAGCCGTTTAGCTGATTTGCTTTTTTGCTTTTTAAGCAAATGACAGTTAGGACATAAAGTACAAAATCTATTACTAAAATATAACTAAAAAAACTAATATGTAGAAACTAAACAATACTTTGTTTTGCTCTGAGACGCACGCAATTTTGTAGGGCACAAGTTTAGTCCCTGTCTGCTGAGGTGCATTGTGGGAATTAATAGGTGATGATCATTCCAGCATCCTACAAGGGGACGCCCTACAGAAGGGCTGCGTCCCCATTTAGTTGTTCGGCATATGGAGCATACGGCAAACATGTCTGACTCGCGTTTGGATTGTTGCTGTGGAAACGCAATACCGGGTACTGATGCCTGTACGAAGGTGCGGTGGTCGTGCAGCTCGCTCACGGTCCGGCGCGTGATTGGCTGTCGCACAGGGGTGGATCACCGGGAGAAGAAGTACAAGGCCCACCGGCAGTTTGGCGACCGGCGGGGCGGTGTGATTAGCGCACGCACCTACTTCTACGCTGACGAGGCCAAGTGCGACCAGCACATGGAGACTTTCGTCAAGTGCATCAAAGCATCTGGTGAGTCCAGCCCTGCATGCGTCTTCATTTACACATGATTTGGTCTGAAATAAAGCAACTTTTTTTTAGCTCTTGAAGTTAAGTGTGTGTATGTTGCAGCTGGGAGCTCTGTGGATGGATTCTCAGCCATTAAGATGACTGCGCTGGGTCGACCTCAGTTCCTGGTAACGTTCTCTCTCTGTCTGTCTGTCTTTGTGTTTCCTGTCTGTTTGCCTGTGTGCACGCGCGTGTGTTTTGATCATTTTCTCCACCAGGAAGGTACAGCCTGTTCATCTCTCTCTCTCTGTGCGTGTGTGTGTGTGTGTGTGTGTGTGTGTGTGTGTGTGTGTGCTGAACACCCTGTAGCTGCAGTTCTCAGAGGTGCTGGTGAAATGGAGGCATTTTTTTAGCCTGCTGGCCGCCCAGCAGGGGAAGGACGGCATGGCTGTGCTGGACCAGAAACTCGAGCTTGAGCAGCTCCAGGTATCTGACCTTCACAACTCTTCATGAGCATTCCAGAGCGCAAGCTTTCGTTAGGTCTTTGTAAGCCTTTAAGCAGGCTTCTTTGTTCATTGATTTAAGTTTTGTCTTAAGTGCCTTAGCAGTGCCCGTTTAACACACTGTTCTCTTGTTTCTTTAGGAGAATTTGGCTAGTCTGGGAGTGGGAGCCAAACAGGACATCGAGAACTGGTTCACTGGAGAGAAACTGGGATCTTCTGGGTAATGGAGCTCTCTGCTATCAGCTTAGTTACATTTACACAGAATGTTTCTGTGGGCATAGTCTTTCAACTGTGTGTGTGCGTGGATGTGTGTTCGCATGTGTAGGACTATAGACTTGTTGGACTGGAATAGCCTCATTAATGACAGAACAAGAATCTCCCACTTGCTGGTGGTGCCCAATGTGGAGGTAAACAAATACCAATACAGTACCCACACACACACACACACACACACACACACACGTACCAAACCAGTACAGTACCCACACACACATTCAAAAGCTATTGACCTTATTTGTGTGCATTTGTGTGTGTTTGTATGTATGCATGTTTTTTTATTTATTGTGTGTGTGTGTGTGTGTGTGTGTGTGTGTGTGTCTCTCTGCAGACCGGTCACCTGGAGCCTCTGCTGAGCAGGTTTACTGAGGAAGAGGAGCATCAGATGAAGAGAATGCTACAGCGGATGGACATCCTGGCCAAGGTTTGTGTGTGTGTAATTTTATATTTTTATATATATATATATATATATATATATATATATATATATATATATATATATGTGTGTGTGTGTGTGTGTGTGTATGTTTGGGTGTGTGTGTGTATAGTGTGTCTGTCCTTCCCCTGTGGAGTGATGGCTCTTCAATGATCTGTGTACATCTGATGATCAAACAAAGCTGTCTTTTAATCTTGCTCTCTGACGCACTACTCTGTGTGCGTGTGCGCGCGTCCTTGGAGCGCCTGTGCATTGTAGCCGGTCATGGTGTGACGAGTCAGACGCTGAGCTGGGGATGTTATCTTCTGTCTCTGTGGTCATTCAGGCGTCATATGGTCATCCATGCGTGCACATTCTGTTTTTGCTGGTGTGGTAATATCATGGCTGTATGTCTGTACTCTCCTGAAATGTGTGTATTCCTTTCTGTTATGATTGTGTGTGTGTTCAGTTTTTAGGTCAGAGCTTGTTTGACCACTTATCTTACTTTCACCTTCTCTGTCCGTCACTATGACGACCGATAGCGATGGAATCGACCCCAGAACTGGGGCCTCGTTTCAGGTTTAATTGCCACCACGGCAGTGACTGAAAATGCACGTGGCTGTTTCCGTCCTCTTTTTCCCATTTCCAAGGCGCTGACGCCAGTGTCTGGCGTCTCTTTGCCCTTGGACGTCTGGGACTGTTGGCGCTGTCTCTGAGCACCGTGGTCGTGGGGCTAGCGTAGCTGTGCGGGGTTTTTTTTGTTTGTTTGTTTTGGTTTTTTTTCCTGGCGTGAGTTCAGGACTGGAGGTGGCCCGTGCGCCGATCCTGACGCCGCCCCCAGCGGGGGCATCTAAAGCGAAGCGGTTAAAGTCACCTAACAGCATTCCTCTGATGTTTTTGTTAAAGATTTGTTGATTTTTCCTGGTTCATATGCTTCAAGACCGTATCTCGGCACCCCACAGAGGCGCTGCAGTGTGTTTGTGTGTGCGCTTTGTAGCGGACTGGGGGTGGGGGGGGGGGGGTTCAAATTATGTAACTGCTGTGTGTGTATGTGTGTGTTACAGCATGCAGTTGAGAGCGGGGTAAGGTTGATGGTGGACGCTGAGCAGACGTATTTTCAGCCCGCCATCAGCAGACTCACCCTGGAAATGCAGAGGATCTTCAACACCCATAAACCCATCATCTTCAACACCTACCAGTGTTACCTTAAGGTATCTCTCACACACACACACACACTGTGCACACAGACCTCTGATCTTCCCCCTTGTTAAACCCTTAATGCAGGACCAGTCAGCAATTCCTGGGAACATTTAGTTGCAGTTATTGCTGCAAAGGGGAGTCACAACAGATACTAAAAATACACACACAAGCGCGCACATACTCATAATCTTCGCGTACTGACGTTAATCTAGAATAAAATGCATGAACACACAATTAAATAATCTCGTTAGATGTACAGCAGGCTACGAGACTGTATTGCTGCACCTCGCAAAGTAATGTCCTTGCGTGTATGTGTGTGCAGGAGGCCTATGATAATGTCATGGTGGACATGGAGCTGTCCCAGCGGGAGGGCTGGTATTTTGGCGCCAAGCTGGTCCGCGGCGCCTACATGCACCAAGAGAGGCAGCGGGCGGCTGAGATCGGCTATGACGACCCCATCAACCCCGACTACGAGGCCACCAACAGAATGTACCACAGGTACAAGCGCACCCGCCACTGCAAACCTCCCGCGTCTCGCGTCTCGGTCCCTCCGTCCTGTCCTGCACAGGCCGCAGGACTTCCCGCCAGGTTGCGCGTGTCCGTCAGAGGCCGGCGATTCACAGCAGAGCTCGTGCTGACCGCAGCTGCTTCTGTTCGGGTGTGGTCAGGTGTCTGGAGTACGTCTTGGAGGAGATCGACCGCAACAGGAAGGCTAACGTGATGGTGGCATCGCACAACGAGAACACCGTCACATTCACGCTGCAAAAGTGAGTCTGGGGCAAACGTCTTAATATGCTCAGAAACGAAAATGGCTTCCAGTAATGATATTATTCTGTTTGTGTGTATGTGTGTGTGTGTGGGGGGGGGTTGTGGCGTTTTTTTTTCCTTGGTTTTCCACACACAGGATGAATGAGATTCGTCTCTCTCCGAGGGAGAATAAGGTTTACTTTGGCCAGCTGCTGGGGATGTGTGACCAGATCAGCTTCCCTCTCGGTGAGCACTCTGTCGTCTGTCCCACGGGTTGTCATTGTTAAGAGGCTGAGTAACAACCTGCGTGGACCTGGATTGTTTTGGATGCCACTGTGTTGTTGAAATGGACTGGTCATTCTGGGGTTAAAACCCTCTGTTGACCTCAAAGTGGCACGCAGTAGCTGTCTAGATACTAGGAGCATATTTTAGGATTTTTTTAAAACAAAAAATGACAATTACAGGTATCTGAAGGGATTCACAAGAAAAAATATTGTGTGTGTGTGTGTGTGTGTGAGAACAGGTCAGGCTGGGTTCCCCGTGTATAAATATGTCCCGTATGGTCCTGTGAATGAGGTGATCCCATACCTGTCCCGCCGGGCGCAGGAGAACCGAGGCTTTATGAAGGGCTCGCAGAGAGAGCGCAGCCTGCTCTGGAAGGAGCTCAAACGCCGCCTCTTCAGTGGCCAGCTGCTCTACAAGCCCATCTATTGAGGAGCTGCTCTACCATACTCCAGCCTGCCAGGGAGTTGCTCTACAGCCCACCTGAAAGGAGCTGCTTCATTATAGATTGTGCTGTTGAGGAGCTGCTCCATTGAAGCCTTCTGAGGAGATTCTTTATTGTAGACCAGTCCACTAGCAATCTGCGCTATAAACCAGTCTGAACAGCTGCTCTGTTATTGCTCTATTAGTCTCCTGAGGAACTGCTCTATATACTAGTCTTTGAGAAGCCTCTCTGTTATAGACCAGTGTCCCGGGGAGCTGCTCTGTTATACACCAGTGTATTTTGGGTCTGTAGACCAGGCTAATGAGGGTGTGCTTGGTTCTAAGGGTTGTTTCACTCACACACACACACACTCAGTAGCTGTGCTATGCTTTGATGACTTTCTTGCAAAGAAAAAGGCTTCTGGTTGTCTTGTTTAATTTAATCCAGTCACATTATTCAGTACACACATGCATACTCTAAGACCACGGCGTAGCAGTGGGATTGTACTGTAGTAAAGTAAGGAAAAAAACTCTCTAGCCACTACTACTCACATCTGCCGTAAGCAGGTGTGTGTGTGGGGGTGTGTTCGTCTGTTCTCTTCATGCTCCCTCATACGGCTCTCACATAACTCGCACGTCCTCACCCAGAGCCTAAAGTCAAGTGAACAGTGTTTTAACTGCGCTCTCATGTTTTATTAGTATTATTATTGTAATTACCCATAGTAGCGGTAGGGGGTGGAGTCTGCTGTTCCCGCGCTTCGCGGGGCCAGGAGGCTCGCAACGTTGATGCATAAATTTCCAGGCAAAGCCACGAGAAGAGAGCGACTTTCTGAGGGAGATGAATGAATTGCACTCTGGTGAAGTTTAGTGCGTTGAACTTTTATTCTATTTTGCTTATTTATATTTTTGCTGGGAGTATCAGGTAGATAAGTGAAGGGGTTTTAGGTATTCGTGAGGAGACTGGTGGTGAGTGAAAATGTTGTGGAATGCAGAACATTTTAGGATTTAATGGTGTTAGGAACAGGCTTTGTGAATTGAAGTGTTTGTTTTGTGTGTTATGACAGGTATTATAAAATGTAGTTGATTTAAGAAAAAGCTATTTTAGCTGCATTCCATTTTCTTGTTTAAAATATTACAGGTGGTAAAAGATTTTGTATTTTAATGTAAAAATAATTCGGGGAAAGGATTTTAAAGTCAATGACAATCATGATTTGGGTTCATTTTTCCTTTTATTCTTTATTTTTGGGTCGTCTGTGTTTGCTGAATTACTGCGTTCTATAGTTGCAGCTTATTTCTGTATGCAGGGTGGTTTGTGTCTTAATTGTACGAAACCTAGAGTAATTAAATGAATAGTCACAAGAGTGTTGTGTAAAATAAATAAAAGCTATTTTTGGATATGTCGGCTTTTTTTATAACACCTTCGCATTATTTATAACTTTCTTCGGAGGTTGTGAAGCCTGAACGGATTAAAAATGAATGAGGTTTATATAAAGCAAAACAAACGGTTCCCTGTATTGTCTAAATAACCGAAGATATAAAATATACACAGGCGTTCAGACGGGATATCACATCGTAAAATTAGTCTATATTCAGAATATGTTCATATTTAAAATTCTTGCACAAAAATAGACATCTAAGAGGTTGACGGGGAAAAACCCCGTTATACCGCCATCTAGTGCTCACGTTTCGTTAAGGCGGGAAAAGGGCAGACGCTTAGATACTGGTAACCGGTTTGGGAATAAACACGTTACGGCAGTTACATAACTACATGGAATTTACCTTTTCATTAATTTGGAATGCCAAGTTTATTAATACATTTCAAAACAACAACGAAAACGACGTTTGTTCCAAAGTCTAATGTGGAACGCTAAGGTGCTGAGGTTTGCTTTTCGGACGAACCATTTAGGTGTTGCACACAAAGCGGAAATGTTGGCAGCATGGATCTTGCATGGTGTAGAAATGGTACGATAAATTCTCGGGGCTTTATTAGTATCTAAAGCGTTTTTATCTAATTATTTTAGTAGCTGACACATTCTTTTACATCGTCACATTTCTCCACAAGGCCGTTTACATATTCTCTCTTATCATCGCTTTCGTAGGAAAAATAACTTAAAAGTTCACTTAGATGAATGTTAGTCAACTTGCTAGCTAGCTATGTAGGTAGAAACTTCACCGCTAAACCATATTTGGTTTTCTATCTTGCGCTAAAAAATTTTTTTGTCACAGTCTAAAATGTCCAAAGCGAAGCCAAAAGAGCAGGTGACGGCTGTAGATTGCGAAACAAAAAAACAAACTAAAGACATTGACGGGAAAGACAAGAAAAAAAAGAAACACTTTTTCAAGCGTGTGGAGAAGAAGCCTAAAGAGGCGAAGAACAGCGTACCTTTACCTCCTAAAGATGCCCTGGAGTTTTCTGCAAACTGGAAGAGGCTTCTTGGAGTAAGTTATGGTGTGCCGGAAAGTTCGTGGTGTCTGTAGGCATGCAGTCCGTGTAGCAGTTCGTGCGTTTTGTCGTTCGCTGTAGGCTACGTGTACAAAACTGTCCAGTGGTATGGAAAAGGGGAAGATGAACGCTGAACGTTAGCGAAATCACAGCAGCAGTAAACACGATGTACGTCCGTCGTTGTACATTATGTCGGAATTAGAAGAATGTCTGTAGAATAAGAATAATTTATGTCCAATGACCCACCAGGGCTAGGGAGTCTTCTCTACAAAGAGTTGGTGTGGTTGCACGTTTTTGCTCCAGTCAAGCAGGAGCACATCACAGCTGATTAGTTTCATCTCAATTTCCCCCCAAAGTTTGGCTAAATCCACAGCACAAAAAAAAAAAAAACCCACACAGGGCAATGGACAGCCGTTGCAGTGTCAGATAGACGTGCTGCGTTGTACGCATTAAGGCAAGTTTTTCCACATTGCAGATTCTCAGCTCAGAGGAAGCGGTCAAGACGCAGCAGAACGGTGAGAAGGAGGTGAATTCCAAAGCGAAGAAGCCTCCCTCAGCAGTGAGTAAAGACCCGCGTTCAGCGCAAAGGCCAGACAAAGGCCTGCGTCAAGCGGAGCGCGGGCCGAAAGGCGCCGCTAAGATACCCTCACCTGACACAAAAAGGGAGAGGCTAGCAGAGTCTAGGGACCAGCAGAACGGGGACGGTCCCTCGCAGCGCCACAAGCACAAAGCTGAGAAAAGGAAAGCAATGGACGCATACGTGCAACCGGGGAAATGGACGAACAAAAATAAGAGAGTTGAAGAGGAAAAGAAGCCAACAGAGTGCGTATCTGAGCTCGTTTGCTGTTGTCGGTGGAGACTAAAGCCCGTCAGAGGGGCCGTTTTTGTTTCTTTGCCTGCCATGTCAACATGGTTTCACGCTTCAAAGCATTATGGTGAACTGATGTGTAGAGAGATGCACTGCTGTTTTCTGGCCGCCTGTTTTGCATTACAGTTGCATCATGTGCTCTTGGTGTTGGAACAGGCCAGTCTGGTTAGACCATCTTTGTAGGGTTGTGACGTCCTGACCGTGCCATTTTCTGCCTAGGCCGGATATTTGGTTTGACGACGTCGACCCCGACGACATCGAGGCCACGGTAGGGGCGGAGGCTGCAGACGTCGTGAGGAAGAGGAGCAGCGTGGCAAGTATCGAGAGGGTGCTCATCAAGGAGCACGCCTTCGAAGGGTATGGCCTGAAAACACTCCTGCTAGATTTGGTGCACAGAACAACTACTGTTGTCTGGCCTGTGGGATACTTACTACTGTTGCAGTGTCGGCAGGAATGGCCTCCTTTTAAACGGCCTTGATCAGATGTTGCCAACCCTCCTTCTGGAGATCCTTCAGGTTTCACCTCCCACCCACCTGTTAGTCAAGGAATTCTGACGCCAGGAACTGGATAAATCGGATATGATTGCTTAGAGCTGCAGCTGTGGTGGGAGATCTCCAGAAGAAGGGTTCTTTGGGACTAGATCAGACCTTGAGTTCCTGTAAAGAGAACCTGACTCATCTTACCGTAGCCGTTTCTAGTCCAGTGTTGAGAAATATCAAGATGAGACTCATGTCCTGGTTTTAATACCAAGAGAATGAATACTTGGTGCCAACAGCTGTGAGACCACCTCTGACCTCAAGTGCACCTTCGTTCTCACCTGTGTGTCTCCTCCTTTCCGGTCATCGTGGCGACGGGCAGACTGACGCGCGCCATCGCCGTCGACTGCGAAATGGTGGGGGTGGGACCGGATGGCGAGGAGAGCATGCTGGCGCGGGTCTCCATCGTCAATCAGTTCGGGAAGTGCCTCTACGACAAGTACGTGCGGCCAATGGAGCCAGTCACCGACTACCGGACCGCCGTCAGTGGCATTCGGCCCGCTGACATCGAAAACGGTGAGCGAGAGTGGAGCGATGGCTCGTCCCCGCCGACACCGCAGTCCTAGGAGCGCTCATGTTCAAGTTTACAGTATTTAGCGGACGTCTTGTCCAGTGCCATTACAGTTGTGCTATGTGCTGGTACTTTTAGGCCAGAGTCCAAGGGTACAATTAAGCTAGAACAATGGAGAGTAGACGCAAGGTCATATAACAAAGCAGATATGATACTTTATTTCTCTCTCCCCTTTTTGCAGTCCTTAGTCTTCCATTAAGACCAAGCACACCTCTTACATCTCACTAAACACATCGAACACATTGTGTTTTTATTCCTTGAAAAGTGATATATAATGACGATATGTTGTATTTATGTATAATTATGCAATATAAAGGTTTATTTCACTGGTGGTGTTGCTATTGAGCTACCGTGTGTTTCTCAGGGGAGGACTTCAAGACAGTACAGCAGGAAGTGGCTCAGATTCTGGAGGGACGAATATTAGTGGGACACGCCATACATAATGACTTAAAGGTACAGTGTACCACGGTGACTTAAAGGCACGGTGTGTCAGTCTATGCAAGCTGGAGTTATTCTAAAACTCTGCACCTCCATTCACGTTTGTGTAGATTTTGTTGTTGGACCACCCAAAGAAGATGATCAGAGACACACAGAAATACAAGCCATTTAAGAAGATCGCAAAGGTAGTAAGAGTTTCACCAATGGAGAAAGCTGACATTGTTGTCTCTGTACACCACGGCGTGTTTTGCATGGTGCTCTCTCTGTTTGTTTATCTCTCTCTCTCTCTCTCTCTCTCTCTCCACCCACCCCCTCATCCGGGTCTCAGAGCGGACGTCCTGCGCTGAGGGTTTTGTGTAGGGAGGTCCTGAACGTGAAAGTGCAACAGGGTGAACACTCTTCCGTACGTATTTCTATAACTGTGGGAACACAATTCTCTCACACACACACACACACACACACACACACATATACACTCACAATCATTTCTCCCTCAGAAACCACTTTCAGCTCACATCACTCCGAGCACCTGTGAAATGTTGAAATCCATTAGAAGAGCGCTGTGTGTATCTGGAGCAGGTGTACAGGGTGTGTGCGTGCGTGTGTGTGTGTGTGTTCGTGTTCCAGGTCCAGGATGCCCAGGCCACCATGCGCTTGTACACGCTGGTAAAAAAGCAGTGGGAGGCGGAGCTTAAAGCCAGCATGGGCCAGAGAAAAGACCCAAAGAGCCCTCGCAAACCAAGGGCCAAAACGGACCCGGGAAAGGCTCAGACACAAACCAGAGAGACCCATGACCAGTGAGACCAGGGACAGAGCTGCAGCTGACCTCAGGACCGCTGGAACACGAACTGCACAAATTCCCCACAGTCCTGTGGTTGAGCAGTAAACAGACTGAGAGGCGGAGCAGTAAACTGATTGAGAAGCGCAGTAAACTGAGAAGCACAGCACAGCACTGTTCTGGGAGCAGAACTGGTGTCGACACGCAAATCCATTCCGGCACCTTCTGGTTTTTTTCCAATCAGATAATTGCAATTCTGAAAGTTCCAGTGTTGTGCCAAGCAGGGGTTCCTTTCACTGGTCTGATGTGGTGTCTTTGCTCTCGTGTGGGATTTGACTTTTGTGCGTCACTCCTATCTGCTGATCCTCAGATCATTATTTCATATGCAACTGTGTGCGCATGTGCTGTGCATGTTGCGGGATTTGGCGTCGGTGCAGCCCATGGTGGGATTGTGTAGATTTGCACGTGGTTGTTTGGTAGCTTTCTTCTATATGAGTCTACCATGTTTCTCCTTTCATACCAAGGGAGTTCTAATTATGCTTCTTGTGACATATTTAGCACAACATTTGTACATGTTGAACATCTGAATCCCGGACTGCCTTCTAAGAATTCTGTCTTCATTAGACACAATGTGTTTGTTATATTAAAACCAATATTTGACATTTTACATTGGACTACCTCCTTTGGTTGAGATACAGATATTTTATATACAGACATTTTATGGTATTAAGTCCTGCATTAAGCCATTCACCTTAAATATATCTGGAGTGAAGATACAGCAGTTCAGTGGGATTGAAAGGAATACGTGACGCATGCACTGCCAATGTCCAGTGTGTGTGTGTGTGTGTGTGTGTGTGTGTGTGTGTGTGTGTTTTTCTACACTTTGGCTTTTGAAACCGTACAGTCTGAGCTGTGAGCTGGTCTGGCATTTCGACATTAACACTAATGCCCATAGCAGTGGGGTGTGTTCACAAAGATTGAACTGGTCGTGTGGTGCGTTGAGAACAGGCCAGTAAGTGCTACACTACAAGGCAGAGGGATTTATTTCGTAGTGCCTGAAGGAAGAGAATGAAACATACAGATAAGATTCGCATCACACAACCCATACTCCATGTTCTACCAACCTCGACACCCCTGACTACCAGAACACACACAGCAAAGGTTTTTTTTTAGTCAGGCCGGTATCGCTTTTGTACTATAACCCCCGGGGAAAAAAAGCTAGCTTCATTACTCTGGTGAATAGAAGCTAGCAGGAGCACACAAGCAAACCTTTTTACTTAAAAAAATAACGCTTTTAAATGTTAACTCTGTACAGAAAACCAAGAAAAGCGCTGTATACACTTACTGAATTCTGTAAACGCGCACCAAAAAAACCTGATTTTGATCAGTAGTCAACAAACACGATGTTGATTATGCTGCAATAGGAATGCAGGAATGAGCCTCATGCTTGGCTTAATGTATACGTATCCGGTATGAGAGCATTAGCTTAGCAGTGACCAAGACCCATTAAGCATTTGCGCCAATTAATTAGGACGCAGCGCCGGCCTGAAAGCCTGGTAAGGTTACTGGCAACCGTCGGCTCCACCGACAGCAAACGCCTCGGGGCGGAGAAGGCTCGACTTGTGAGTTTATTGGCTGGTTGCCAAGTAAAAATCCGATTATTGCCCGACTGTTGTAAACGCCGGAGTTCTCCCATTATCTGAATACACAAGTGCATGTAAACGCGTTTATCGGATTAGAAACCGCACGTAAACGCTTTCATTGTAACCTACACGCAACACCGGAGCGGTAACGGTCGCAGGAAGCAGTTAGTGTAATGGGGCCTAATTTATAAATAGCAGAAAATAGTTAGTATAGACTATAGTTTTACTTAACAGCACACACACCTCGACACAGATCTTAATTTTTCACTACTTATCAATATTTGAAGGAAAAAAAACCAAACCTCGTCAGAACAGAATCATTCGACCATGCAGGAAAAACACATTCGTCATTAGTTGTTGTTAACTTTTTTAAATAAAGCCTTCCCACAGGGGTAGGCTACCGTAAAGCTTAGTCTTGCGGGAAGTCTGCGCTTCTTGTGTGGAAAATCGCGCCTATGTGATGTTGGTATCGTACAGTCCGGTTTACATGTTTGCTTGTGTTATTTTATTTTTAGGTTTTAGTGTTTTCTAAAGGCTGTTATGATTGTTTCTCACTATAGCTAAAGACCAAAACGCAAATATCACACCATCATAGGACAGAGGTAAGAGTCATTCTTGGTTCAGAAAAAGAGCCCTTAACGAATTTAAGATGGCTTAAGGAAAAGGCCAAAGTTCCAAACATGCCAACAAACACATCTGAACCGAGGATGAAGTCAGCAAGAGTCTGTTTACTACCTGCCATCCCTCACGGGCCAGCCAACACACTTCAGCGCATGCGGACTAGCATCCAGCTACACTTGGGCTTGGGCTCCAGAACACACAGAACCCAGGCGTTCCAAAAGGTTAGTGTTCTAGAATACGCGATTGTTCTAGAAGCAAGCCGATCTACTAGAACAGTAGGGACAGCGTCCGAGAACAGCACAGATCTCGACAACGACAACAAAACCACACACATCCCAAACAGTCGGAAACTACAGTTCAAGAATCAGTGAGAACCGTTGCGTTAGATGTTCAGTCTTAGGTACACTGATATGCACCGTCAGACATCTGAAAGAGCAACAGTGCACTTTAGAGTCAGAACAGCAGCAATCTTACATTCTTCTCTGATCAATGCATAATCAGATCAATGCGTCACAGCAAAAGAAAGCGTAAGAGTTGAGAAGAATAACGGCTGTTTAGTGACAGCCACGTGTGCACAGTCAAAGACACAATATTCCCAGTTACTTGCACTGAGCAATCTTGCTGTAACCATGGATACAAAAGATGGGATGGAAGATGGTGGTTACTCCGGTAACGCGTGGCACTCTCGTGCAGAGCTGTGCGCGCGTGAAGCCACTTGTCCTTTTAGTGCCTGATTCGCATACTGCAGATAACTAAGGGGGAAAAAGTTCAATTGCACTACACAAGACTGAGAAGCAGCAGATCAAACCAGAGGAACCTTCTAGTATGCAAAAAAAAAAAAAAAAAACCAAACCAAACACTCACACAAACAAACAAATTGTGCAGCTCAAGAAATACTCAAAAACACAGACCGCAACCCTGATGTGTGAAGTAAAAAAAATAAATAACAAATCGAATAAATACAAGTCGCAAAATCATGTAATATGAGCTCCAGACAGAAGTGGTGGAGGTTCAGGGAAAGACGGGGAGGCAGAGAGGCGAGTGGGAGGTAGCAGAATGATGGAGAGCCGCGACAGGGTCACGGGACGGGGTCGTCTGTCGGAGCGGCGGCGGCTTTGTCTTCGTCCGTCTGTTTCTGGTGCTGCAGTCGGGCATACGTGACTGCATCGCCCCTGGGGAAAGAGATGCAGAGGGACAGGGGGACAGAAAGAGAAAGTTAATTACTGGTTGATTACTGGTTAATTACTGGTTAATTAATTAACCGACGTTCATTTAAAGTGAAATGGGAGACCAAGTCAGAAAATAGCATGTGATCATAAAGTGCACGTCATCAGCCAAAAACTGAGCGTGAACTGTAAAATATCTGAGGGGGGGAAGTTTGTGTGCGATTCCCGCTCACTTCTTTCCGAGGGAGGAGAGTCCATAGAGCACCCCAGTGGCAAAGGTGATGGCGTTCCCAAACAGAGTGGTGAGGGTCATGCTTATAAAGATAGGGAACAGGGCCATCCTGAGAGAGAGAGGAGTTAGTTTACAGTCTATGTAAGAATTGTATTCATTAACTGCTGCTTTGTTTGCCTTTCTATATTAAACTGTAGGCGAGGTCCCAGCACTAGATCTATAAAGTCTAAGGGCCAAGGGCCATCTGAATGTGACAATGTCTGAGTCAGCCACTCACACCCTACACCCTGATTGTTTTCTACAAATAAAATTCTGGAAAAAAATAAAAATAAAAATTTGAATAAAATATTGAAATTGGAAATTTGAACTAAAACTTAATGGACAAAAAGGTTTTCTGCACAAGCCTGCTTTTCGGTCATAATTCCATCACTCGTTTCTTCCTTCCATGTTTCATCCCTCCATCTCTTCCTTACACACACACACACACACACACACACACACACACACACACACACACACAAACACTTACCCGCAATAAAGCATGGCTTTGTGCAGGGGACGTAGTTTATCTGCTCGACTCGCCAGCACATTCGCAAACTCGACAAATTGGCAGCAGAAAGGGACCTCAATGAGGAATAACACGCACGCCGCCATCCTGGACACACACACACACACACACACAATTCATCAGCATGCAATGAAAGCATAATAATGCATGCTTTTAACCTGGAGAACACCAACCACACACACACACACACATTTCCTAACTCAGCAAACATCACAAACACCCACTTGCACACAAACAGAATAAAGGTTGTGTGTACTCACACCATCCAGACCCCTGCAACGATATTTAAGGGGTGAACAGTCACACAATTCCAGATCCCCATCATAGCAGAAGCTAGAGAGAGAGAAAAAACGTTACTTAAGAGACTTAAGAGAGCAGAGCAACTGTGTAACGTTTCTGTTGCTGGTACTGCAGACAGCTGAGTTTTGGCGGCTAGTCTCACAGCATCAGTCTTGACCTCTTCTTGAAAAAGCTACAAATGACGTATAAACACGGCCGCATTAACCCTTCATTGGCCACAACACAGCTGAGCAAACCCTTCAGACAACAGCAGTATTCAGGCCCTGCTGTGGGAGTCAGACACTGTGACTGACTGACACCCCCCCCCCCCCCACACACACACGTGTCAGCTGGACAGTGTTTGATCACACACTACTGAGGTTTTTGCCAAACAACTGGGGAAGCTGTTGGTGTCACAGCTCACAGGCTGAAGTGAACAGAGAACAATTCATACAGTGATGCTGAATGCACGCACACACACACACACACACACACACACACACACACACACAATCATTCATAAGATCATGTGTACAGGTCTTGTGGACACTGCCCTTCTGTTTCTCTGCTAAATAATAGAAAATACATTTTACTAACCCTCTGCCCACCAAACTGTGTGTGGGTCAGTATGTCAGTGTGTGTGTGGTAAGAAGAGAGAGAGAGGCAGGGACAGACACATTCTCAAGTTCAGCATCGGTCAGCTGGAGCTGTTAGATATTGTGTGTGTGTGTGTGTGTGTGTGTGTGTGTGTTAGGGTGGCCAGATGTCTGGGTTATCAGCTCCCTGTCCTCTGTCGGGCAGTACGTCTGGATAGACATCTATTCATCATCCTTCTGGAATGAACTGGTAGTTGTTTTCCATTGCTAAGCATGATATCTTTTCACATGGCCCTTGTATTTTATCGTCTTACTTTTTTTTAATCACCTTCGTTTGTCACCTCCTTGCTTATTGTGTAGCTCTCGCTCTAAATGCTAGGCAGTTGGGATGTCCCAATACAAGTGTGAAAACGTCAAAAAACGAAAAATGACTTGTTCTCAGTGGTCAGCACGTCCTTTACTTTCAAACAGTAGGAAAGATGAATTTCATGCTTTCTGCACACAGTGCCAAACATAAATACTGCAAGAAGGTGCCAAGTTTAGTAAAATATTAATTTATATTACAAATTTCTAGAACTGGTCACTTCTGTGAGCTAGCCAGGTTATGATTTAATCTGTGTGCAGTACAGTGTCATATCCCTGTCCCCTGAGTTATTAAAGTGGTCAGTGTGTGTGTGTGTGTGTGTGTGTGTGTGTGCATACGCAGGCATGTCTTACAGCCTGCCCATCCTCTCGTCCTGTAGTGTCTCAGCAGAACTTTCAGCTGTGTGTGCAGTCTGTGCAAATGGTGCACAGCACAAACTCATGCGTGCGTTTTATTAGCCAAACGTCAAACAGAGCTATTTGGGCTGTGAGTAATGGACGAAGACACAGACAAAGATGAACAAGGAAGCAAGGACAAAACCCCTTAGAACGAGATTAAGAAAATGAGAAAAGGAGCGTAGCGCAGTTGCTGTGACAGCTGTGTTGCCGTGCAGTGTTACCAAAAGGAACGCAGGCTTGTGCACATAACGCCCCTCGTTACTACTGACTCTGGATCAGCTGCGTCCCTGGCCCAACGCGAGGGGTTTTCCTCTCTATGCAAGCTTACGGGCATTTTCACACTAGAGGCCATTTTCTTCGGCCCAGGACCGCTTGCTAAGCAAGCCCGGCACATTTGGTTGAGTGTGAAAGCTGTTTCTGAGTTCAGAAGCGGCCCAGAGAACTGATCTCTGGTCCTCCTGAAAATAGGTGGTCTGAAATTCACATTCCAGTGAACTCTAGTGAAGTCCCCTGCGTGTGTGGACGCCCTCTGCTCCTGAAGCCACGTGGGGGGTTGCGTGATGAGTCAAACCAATCATGTCACTTCCCTTTAAGTTTTGCAATGCCAGGGAAGGTATTGCAGTGTATTTCATGGAGGCTAGCCATATAATAGTGGCATGCAGGCCAACATGAGTGTTTTTTACACAGTGGACCGCACCGGATTTCACTCTGTAAAGAGCAAATGTGAACGCTGCATTTTAAGCTCAGTGAATAAGCGGACAGAGACTTGAACAGGTCCGTCTCACTCTCGTTTTTCAGAGAACATCTGGTGCAGTTTATTTGAAGTATGCACACAGTACGGACCAGAGGTAGTAAAATCCAACAAACACAGGATGTGCTGTCACAAAGCTGTGACTCTAAACGCCATGTGATCAAACCGAGTAGACCTGTTCGACTTCTCCGTCGCTAAGGCAAGAGTAGCAAACACACCTGGTCCTGAAGGCAACAAACATACGCTCTGACTACTGGACCAAAGAGCCAGTTCACTGGCACAGGAGCTAGAACACCCATTCCACCTTCCTGAGAGACAGTCTCTGTCACACCACCCTCTCGGCAGCTCGTGGTGATGCATGCCAGTTAGTTTTGTTTGCTTGTTTGTCCGATTGGTGTTGGTGCCGCTGGCATCTCGTGAGAGTGAAGCAGCTACAGCCAGGCAGGCTGGTTGCTCTCCACGGGCTGTGTGACCCTAGAGACGGCTTGATGTCCAGAGCGTAATCCCCATCGGCTAAATTCTCCATAGACCGACATGTACTTATATACCCAAAAACTGTAGTAAATAAAAGCACGCAGGCTATTAAAACATTTAGTGCGTGTGAATGTTAACGTGCGAAATGCAATTTTAGATTTAATAGTGTTACACATTTGTATGAATCCCGTGGAGTGCGGCAGGTAAAAGAGTCTGGCTTGGCGGCTCTCTGCTCAGCTCCTCCCACGACTGGTATTAAAAATATCATCTGACAATTTAAATCAGTGTAGAGCAATGCTCTGGCTCCGTTTGCATTATTGTAGCAAAAATATGCGCCATAAAAGACGTTACGATGTGATGTATACTGTCTTTTGGTTCGATGGTAAAAACGTCAGTGTGAACGCAAACTAAGCCTGGACTAAAAAGAAATAGCATAGAATGTTTTGATTGTCCGGACCGAGGAAACCGAGCTACAACCATAACTGCCACTGAGATCAGTCTGGTCACTGCCATCATTACAATATACTAATGAAGACTACTGAGGACGCTTGAGTGTGTCGCCAGGCCCAACACACCCGGTTCAATGTAGCACTACCCATCAAAACTGCTGTTGCTTGAGCCCGTTGTGTTGGAGGAGAGAAATGCCAAACTATATGGCACGGTTAGGCCATAAGTAAGAACGCATAGCCTATAACCATAACCAAAAGACACATTCTTACGAGGACATTAATAAAACTTAAAAAACAGTCGAATGACCGCCAAGCAGGGGTGTGTGTAAGGCTACGTTCACACTACAAATCACATTGTTCAATTCCGATTTTTTTTTTTTTTTTTGCTTAGATCGAATTTTGACGCTTCCCATTCATTATTGCAAGTGGCCTGTATCTGTAATGTGATGTTCACGCACAAAAGTGATTCTAATATTATTATTTTTAAAGATCCTCCTTGGGTGTTCACATGGCCCTGACAAAAGAAAATCAGATTTGTGACAAGGCAAAAAAATCGGGATTCGCTTCGGGTTGGTAATATGAACACTCGAGTTGGCTCGATTTGTGTTGCGTCTCTTGACAGCGTTACTTACACAAGCCACCCAGGACTGCGCCTAATTTGCAGATCCACCGGTACCACCATGACATGCCATCGTTGTCGGTGTCGGTTTTGGTTGGCGCTGACGCTTCCTCTGAGCTCATTTTACAGCTTTAAATTATTCAGACACACGATTTTGCTTACGGATCACCCACTCCACGAAGCCTGCGTCGACAGATCGAGTAGCTAACAGCAGCGTCCCTTTCTTGGATCAAGACAATTATTATGAAAACAGCCGTTATTTCTTCAAACTAGCAGAGGTAGCTATAGTACTACCAGACTGTCAAATTTTCAGTTTACACAAGCTAACCAGAAATAACTCATCTAGACAAATATCTTGCCGATATGAATCACCGATCGTAGAGCATTTGGTAAAAACGTGAGCAGACGAATCGCTTGTTAGCTCGTTTCCACTTTGACCAGCGCACCGACAGATCCAGCGGACTAGCTGAGCGACTATCCTAAGTAAACGCCAGCAAACTTCACCCGATCCCTTGGTGTTTCGTGGCTTCCAACGTCATCGATCACATGCCGTAATCTTGCTGAATCCAGGCCCGTCCAATATAAACATCAAATCTAAAATCCAGGTGCAACTCAGTGTCCCATTGTTTGGCTTCTTCTCCTGGAGGTTCCCTTGTCCCCGCTGCGCTGTGGGTGGAGCCAATACCTGCGTCACTTTGTGGAGTCGTCTGTTCAAGGGCTTCAAAGTCGACATCTTTTGTGCAAGTAGTATTTGCGTATAATTCCACACTCTAATGCAGTTGTTTTACAGTGGCTTGTATAATAAGTGTTATTATATTATATCTATATTGTTTGACGTACTATTTTATCCAGTTTTACCAATTTCTTTTCCTAGGCGTGGGCCGCTCATCTGTAGAAAATAAAAACAAATTTAGGAGAAAAATGATTGTAATCATTTTCTGGACTACTTTGTGTGACGCATTAAATCCTCATGAACAGAAGAGACGTTTGTGTAACTTAGACTTTGTCTAGACCTTTTGTAGTCTCTGCAACCTAAACGTCTTACGTTTTGTAATATCTAGCCAACCAACAGTGATATTCTCAAACCTGCGTTTCTTGAACGCAGCTGTTGAAGTTTATGATGTCTTAGATTTACAGATAATCCGGGTGGTCGTGGCGGACAGCAGACGCAGTTGAAATCTACAGAACAGCGCACGTTTGAAAGGCAGTCCAATCTATCTTGCACTAAAACCTCAAAAGAACAAGAGTGTAAGGTGTAAGCTGCCATAATTATAACCGAGCAGGAGCTAAATCGGTCAGTTAGCTATAGACTTCCTCCGACTGTTTTGTTGCATATCCACGGGGTTAGTGGTGAGGACTTTTCCCGTCGGAGGCCGCCGGTGTGGCGCTGTGAATCTTCGCTCCAATCACTGCGTCTTTCCTCCTGCACAAGATTTACAGAAGAGGATGAGTTTTTTATTGTAAGTTCTCAAAAAGTCGCTGCTGATAAGTTGTTATATACATACTGTTAGCCGGTCTAGATATCTAGCGATGCGATGAGCAAAAACGAGCGCTTCAGATTCTGCTACTCGTTAGCCCTTCATCAAGACCAGCTTGCTAACCGTGTCTAGAAATCAAGGACCAGCTCTGTTGGACAACTCGGATCAAACTCATAATTAGTTACACCTTACACGAAACTGATAATTAGTCAGTAGAGGTTCCTGCGAAGTTTTCCCAGTCTAGTTGCCGAGACATTTTCTGTTTTTAGCGATGTCCTCGCCGGAATAGTAGTTAGTGGTTTGTATATAATGAGGTTGGAGAGCAGTTTTAGAGTAACAGTAACGTTACTCTAAATCACCGCTGGCTGGGCAAAAGAGCTGCTTCCTTAGACGACTTCAGCACATATTGAAACCTGATAATTATATTACGATCATTCCGTGATATATGAGCTAGCGGACATCTGCAGAAAGGTGCCTAGCTACTCTCTCAGCGTAAGATTTCGGATTTCAACAAGGCACGTTTTAGTCGAGGGGAACCTTGCCACCATGGTAATTGTTTTTATTTATTTTTCTTTTGCGTGATGTTTAACAGTTCCTGTGCGTCGAAAGGGGAACAGATACTCGAGGCCTTTAGTACTGGATAGGCCTGCTCCCGATTCAGGCACTTGCGTGAATTGTATGCAGCTGGATGGATTTGGTAATTCTCCATTGATTCCATGCACTGTTTTAGAAAACGAAGTCGCTGGTAACGCTTAAAAAAAAGTAGTGAAAACAGCTGCCCCGTTCACAGTCTCGATAGAGAGGGAGGAGGACTTGAACAGCCATAAATTCATCCAATGTGGTTTGAACTCGGTGCTACACGTGAAGTCGCACATATTGGACAAGCTTTTGCTGCGCCAGCGTTCTCTTATTTTCGAAGTTGGGACAGCATATTGTGCTTGGATCTGTCAGCATATTGATTCAGTTAACAGTGGGGTCTGTGACATTACCTCAGCAACAAGGAAGTCTGGTCCCCCCCCTCGATCTCTCTCTCTCACTCGCACTTGCACGCACAGACGGTCTCGTTTCCTAATCTCTCCATGACATCTATGTGTGTTCCCCAATGACTCTACCCCCTCCCTCCCCTCCCCAGCGGGAGCCGCTCATCTAAGACGTTCAAGCCGAAGAAGAACATTCCGGAAGGTTCTCACCAGTATGAGCTGTTGAAGCACGCTGAGGCGACCCTGGGAAGTGGAAACCTGCGCATGGCTGTGATGCTTCCCGATGGGGAGGACCTGAATGAGTGGGTCGCTGTCAACAGTAAGGCCTTAGTTTACCCATCACACCCACAGCTCCTTCCACAACACTCCGGTCAAACAGACGATGTGCATAAGACGGGGTGTACACACAACAGGGTGCTATAGGCTACCTAGTAGCAGATTCATTACGGTAACGGTACACCAGTTGCTTGAGTTTGTTGGGGATCATTTCAGTAGTGGAAGTGTCAGTGAGAGCTTTAAAAAGTGTTTAGAATGAATGAATGAATGAATGGTGCATTAATGTGAGTGCTGGTGGTGCAATCTGTTTTGAAACTTTGTGTGTGTGTGTGTGTGTGTGTGTGTGTGTGTATATAGAGTGCCAGACTGAATCTTAAAAAAGGCTCTTTGTCCTTTTCTCCATGACCTTATTTACACAGTGCTGCACACACACAAGGCCAGACCAAACCAGTGCCTCATTTCTGCACACAGTTTGGAGGAAGTGTGACTCTAAGCAATCCCACCCACACGTCAAACTGAATGAATTTGTCTTAAATCATTAGGAATGTAAAGTGTGTCAGTGGGGGTGGGGGGTTATATTGTTTACTCACTGACATTTGGAATAGATCACTCTCTCTCACATACACATTCATGCAGGATTGCTTTCTGGCCTTCACCATCTCTTTCTGCTAGTCTCTTTTTTTTCTGCTGTTTAAACTCAGTAGAAGGAAGACATGTTTTGCATGCTAGTGCATGGCAGCCATGTGACCCAAGCAGGACTGTAGGCTGAAGTGTTTGGTCATGTGACCTTTTGCATGTGTGCAGCGGTGGACTTCTTCAACCAGATCAACATGCTCTATGGGACCATTACAGACTTCTGCTCGGAAGACAGCTGTCCAGTCATGTCTGCAGGACCCAAGTAAGTAAGTGTGTGTGTGGATGGATGGATGGATGCCTGTGATGGAGTGCGTTTGTTTGGGTGTGCTGCTAGGTACTATGACAGAGGGAGAGAAAGAAAGGGTGTGGGGGATATGGGAATGCGTGTGTGTGAGAGGGAGGGAGCGTGTGAGGGTTTATCTTGTATTGGGGGTCGAGATTCTTTCTTGCTACCCTATTGCTTCCCGAGTGGTTGTAATCGTTTTGTCCGCATCCTCTGACCTGTGCATGTCGTTTTGCCATCAACCGCATCGGTGTAGGTGTTTGCTTACACATCGGTGTCTCCCTAACAGATACGAGTACCACTGGGCTGACGGAACCAACATCAAAAAGCCGATCAAGTGCTCTGCTCCTAAATACATCGACTACTTGATGACCTGGGTGCAGGACCAGCTCGACGACGAAACTCTCTTCCCATCCAAAATAGGTGCGTCTCGAAAACCCAAACGCCCGACAGACGTTAATAAGTAGCTCCGAGTATGCAGGCAGATTGCTGGTGTTTTTAATGCACCTCTTGAAAAGAGACTTCTTAAAGCTAAACTTCAGTAGGTCGGTTGGAGTTATAAGGCGATTGTAAGCTGGTGACTGGTCTGTTGTAATAGTAGAGCACTGCAGAGCTGCAGATCGAGCGGAACGTCCCTGTTCTGGTACTGTAGTTGCATTCCTGTTCATCCCCGTCACTCGTTTAATTTTTTTGGGCAGTTCATTTTAAAACGTTTTATAGCGTTTACTTGACTGTGATGATGCACTTTTGCCGGAGCGTTACAAAAAAGTAAAGTGAAGAAAAACCTCATTTAAAAAAGCTGAACGAACAAACAGAAAACAGAAAAATCACTCCAACATGGTCTGCCTATGCAGGATTGTATTAGGAAAAGGAGGATCTGACCAGACGTAATTGACCAGAACGGCTCTTTTATTTTATGGGGTGTGGTTCGGCCATTGAGGGATTTTTGGCAGTACTGCTCTGTGTGACCGCTCTGAACATTAGCACAGTGTCATCAGCACAGAGCAAGCACTTCAACATCATGGGAAGTTAAACCTGCCATCGTCCAGTGCTGTCCAAGATGATTTATGCAGAAGTTAAATAAGGTAGGACTTAAGATATGCCATTGTGGTATCTCATGGCACTGCTGGAAGAAACCTGTTCTGTATTTCCCGATTCTTACCACACGTTTGCTGTTTGAATGTACCAAATTTTAGAATATCAATATAATATTCCTACCCTTTCCATTTTGAAAAGGTTTAATAGTAAGTCCTTGTGCCAAATTGAATGAAATAAATTGGATTTGGTGTGAGATTTCTGCCAGTTAGAGAATATAAAGAATTCATATGGTCTGATGTGCAGTGTTTTTTTTAAAGCATTTGAAATTTGCTTAAGACCTTGTGCTTCATGAAGAAGGTCATTCTGGCCTTTATTATAATAGAAAATAATTTCACTAGATTATTACACACACAAATACCTCTAATTATTAGGTATATGAGCATTATTAGCCCTTGATTCCAGATCTCAGGAAGACTTTCCAAAATTAGATTAAAGAGTTTAACGAGAGCTTCTTTTGCTTTAGTGTTCCAAAATGTCTCGTTGGTGGTAATGCTGAAATACTTTCTTTAATTCTGGTCACTTTGATTTGATTGTGTATTTTTCATGTAAGTAACGAGTCTCTAGGTAGTCTGTATTCCTTAAGTGTTTTTTTTTTAAATTCTTCTAGTTAATTCTTCTGTAGTCTTGCAAAGGTTTTCAAAGCAAGTTTTCCCCATTTTGCTTTTGTGTGCGTCCCCTCTTTCCCTCCCTCCAGGTGTTCCCTTTCCTAAGAACTTCATGTCGGTGGCCAAGACCATCCTGAAGCGGCTGTTCCGGGTCTACGCCCACATCTACCACCAGCACTTCGACTCCGTCATGCAGCTGCAGGAGGAGGCGCACCTCAACACCTCCTTCAAGCACTTCATCTTCTTCGTCCAGGTGAGTCCGCTTCTGCGTAACCGCGGTAATGCTAACGATGCTGCCCCAGTTGGTGACGTGGATAACGCCATGTTGACAACCAAGTTCTTCCGAGTCTGTAGGTTTGTGTTTAATGGTGTTTTCGGTGTCGTCTGAAGTCGTTATCAAGCCGAAAGATTTTAGGTTTGACTTATTGCAAACAGGTGAAAGTGATAGTATTGTATGATTTTTGTTGTATGATGTGACCGTAGTTCTGGTCCAGGTGAATGTTTTCATTCTATCGTAGGACATATTAGTTCTGGCATAAGTGTAAATGGCTCATTTTAAGCCACTTTTGCATAGTTCATTTCCCAAAAGCACATTTTGGTCTTGTTTTTGGTGTCCTTTTTTTTGCAGGAGTTTAACTTGATTGACCGTAAGGAGCTCGCACCCCTCCAGGAGCTGATTGAGAAACTGACAACCAAAGACAGATAGATTGAGGAACGAAGACGGAAGGAAGAGAGAGAGACCACTCTCTTTCTTTATCACAGTCCTGCACCCCATTATGCTCTGTCTGGTCTCTCTCCTGCTCTGCACAAATGACCTTCCCTGATATGTTCATTATAGCACAGACTAAACTACTGTTCACTGTTCGACAGGAGATGCCATTTTCTAACAGAAACCACACTAGCACAACATTAATGCCTAAGCTTAAAGGGGAGTTGGATAGCTATGCTAACTTGTCAACATATTTTTCTGCTCTTAACTAGACGGTATTTTAAAACTAGGAATTGTTTAAAGTTTTTCCGCTTGATTTTATTATTTTGTTTCTCAAGCCTTTAAATTTAGTTTTTTTTGTTGTGCATTTTGAATGGATTGCCACCTTGTGGTTGCTTAATGTATTACACCAATGTCTACTAGTATGGCATTGAGCCAATGAAGTGACACGCTCGCTATGAGGGTGTCGGGGTTTTCACTACGTGATGCTGACTGCTAAAGGATACTCTATAGATAAATATATAAAGTCTGTTTTCCTATGCAATTATTGTGCCATTTTGCTTACCTCTTAATGCTGAGTAATTATTAATGGTCTATATTTTAGTCTCTCGCGCTTTGTGACATCTTATACCTTAGTTTTCCAGTATATTTGGCTACAGTATGCGGTCGGTAACTTAACACTTGTCATCGCATTAGCGACCTGAACTTCAGTTGTATTTGTGTTCACTAGATAAGTATTGCTAAGTGTAGGTAGATCAACTGAACTAACTCAGGATATTCTGGGCCACAGCACATGTGACTTCAGTAGCCCCGCTGACTTCCTCAATGACTGACTGACTGATGTACTGATGGCGCCTATCGATTTTTTCATTGATATGCTTACCTGCCAAGTCAGGCCCTCTCTTGTCAGATTCTGAAATTGTAATTCCTAATGAGGAGTGGTTTGACCTCGACGGTTGCACATGTATGCTTTGGTCTGTTTTTCTCTCTTAAGTGTGTAGTTTTTTTTTTAGTTTTTTTTTTTTTTTAGTTTTTTTCCCACGCTTACTGACCATTCTGGGTTTTACAGCTGATCTAGAACCATGGCACTCTTAACATTATTGCTTCCTGCCTTTAAAGTCCGTTTACTTTGGCGTTTTAATTTCAGCTCCTTCAACTTCTTGAACAGTTCAACCTGAACGCGTATCTTCTCCCCTCCCCCCCCCCCCCCCAAAAAAAAAACCACTGCAGCGATTGTGCCAACTGTGCATTGTTACAAATATTTATATGAATAGCAATGTTGCCACTGAGAGAGCTATATTTTCCCTGGGCTGTATAATATTTAGGGCGTTTCTATGTATTGGAATACATCCGTGGTAGCTGGAATGAGACTTTTACAAGAAAAGAAACATTAAAACTGATGTATGTTTTACAGTAATAAAATCTGTATATCAGAAAGCAAAAGTAATGTTTTTGTTTGAATTAAAAGCTGAGTAATTTGATAAGCGTTTGTTATTTTTTATTAGTAGAAATTCCGTGTAAACGTGGTCGTTCCGTTGGCACATGGGACCGCCCACAACATCGCCAGTGCACCAATGAAAGCCCTGGTGCTGCTCACTGATTGGTCGCCGTTATATCAGCGTATTGTTCCGCTTTTCTGTCCCAGCGCGCCAAAGTTCAAGCGCGTTCCGGTACTTCCGCGGTTTTCCGCTGCTACCGCCACTGACGGTCGAAACGTTGCGTTGCCACGTTAAGTGACTTAAAACATGTCTCGGACTTCCAAAAGAGCGTTTCCCAGCCATCTAAACGAAAGCCTGGAGAAAAGAATAAAGCGCATTTCTATTGAGGGAAATATCGGTGAGTGCTTCAAGTTATGCGGCAGGACGTGTACGTGATGTTTAAGGCTGGATGGACGATACATTTAGTATCGAATAAAGGGAAATATTCGGCGCGATAATTGCTAATTTGTAGATTTTGCAGACAAACCGGGCAATAACAGTAGCTAAGCTATATTGCTGTGGAATTAATTTATTAAATGAATCAAACACATTAAAGCGTAAGCAAAACGAGTTAAAATACATTCTTGCACTTAGGACTTTGCGACGGTAAGCTTTTTAAGAACATCTCAACGTTTGTGCATTTGTTATTTTTCACCTTTACCGTTGTTTTAAATGCGTATGATTATCTGTATTTTAGCGGCGGGCAAATCGACTTTTGTGCGCGTTCTGGAAGAACACGACAAAGAGTGGGACGTGGTGCCCGAGCCTATCGCGCGGTGGTGCAACGTGCAAACCGAGCACGGCGACTTCGAGGTACCCCTTTACCCTCCGCTATTTTCCCCCGCCAATGCACACGACTTGCTGTCCGACGTGAGTTTGAAATGAGAGATACGCGGGGTAAATCCTATTTAGTTATGCGATGGCGGTGCGCGTAGATGTCGTTTTGATGACGGTTCCGTAACGAGCGCGCAGGAAGCAGCTGTGGCTTCGTCAGTTGGCATGGCAACACGAGACTCCTGCTTCACCCGCATATGTGATGTGTGACCAGCTGAACAGATAAAGCTTTAACACGACATTTCTACGTATTTTGCCGACCGTTTTTGCACAGTACAACGGAGTGCTCTTTCTAAATAATGAGTCTGAATGACGAAGTCGAAACCGCATTAGTTATTAATTCGACCCTAGTTAAGTCTCTCGTATGAAACGCGTCAGCAGTGGACGAAGAAAGAGAGAAAATATGAGCATGGGAATGAATTACCACATGCGTTGTATTTGAAGCTCGTCTGCCTTTGGTTAAACCCATGTCTGTGTGTCAGGAGCTGACCCCGTCTCAGAAGAGCGGGGGTAACGTGCTGAAGATGATGTATGAGAAGCCAGAGAGATGGGCATACACACTCCAGAGCTACGCCTGCATGAGCCGCGTGCGGGCTCAGATCAACTCAGCCAGGGGCAAGCTGCAACAGGCAGAGAACCCCGTGCAGTTCTTTGAGCGATCTGTCTACAGCGACAGGTGGGGTGGGGATGATGGAGTGTGTGGATGGGGGGGGGGCTCATGGCTTCGTGTGATAGGGAAGACAGCTGGTTCCTGACAGTGGTTGTGTGTCTAACGCCATGATTCTCTCTGTCAACAAGTATATCTTTATTGTAAACGTGTGTGTGTGTGTGTGTCTGTGCGTGCATTTATTTATATATATCTTTGTGGGAACCACATGCCTTCATAGTGAAGGGAAAACACCAAATTTGACATTTCGTTTGCCTTTTTAGTGCGGCTTTTATTTAAGAAATTTGAAAAGCCTGAAGTTACTTGTTTGGTTACTACGTTGGGAGGGTTAGAGACAGGTATAGGCCTGGTATTGTTTGTCACAATAATTAACAAGTCAATGGAAGTACCCACAAACACTGTAATACAATAGTGTGTGTGTGTGTGTGTGTGTGTGTGTAATATCTTCACATTCTCTCTGTCTTGCAGGTATATTTTTACCGCTAACCTGTATGAGAACGAGTGTGTGAATGAGACAGAGTGGGCTATATACCAGGACTGGCACAGCTGGCTACATAAGCAGTTTGGTCATCACATCGAACTGGACGGCATCATCTACTTGCGCGCAGCACCGGAGGTACACACGCATGACTGCACACACACGTCTACACATGAGTGCACACATATGCGTGACTGCACACACGTCTACACATGAGTGCACACATACGCGTGTGTGTATACACAGTATTGTATTACAGTACCTAGACTGACTCAGTTCATTTCAAACAGTATAACTCATAAGAGTACCCCTAACTAATCAGGGTTAATATGGAACATATGTGAACACATGAGACCTGTATTGTATCTATAAGTGCTGAAAGTAAAAATTGTAAAAAAAAAAAAAATAAAATAAAAAATAAATAAAGAAAATAAAT
>NC_137517.1:13855000-13877500 GCF_041902795.1 Electrophorus electricus | reverse complement strand
AGTATCCCTCAACAAATCAACATTTTTGGGACAACATTAAAAAAAAATACCAAGCAGTTCTTAAGGTCAAGAGTGGTCAACTGGGGTTCTGTTTTATGAATTCCATCATGTAATATACGCAAACAATCAGTGGGGGGGCGCTGTTGTCCATGGAAAAGAAAGACGAACAGAACTGCAATGTTCAAGTTTAAATATGCCTCGGGTACCACAGTACTGTCTGCCTGGGTCAGTCGCAGTTGGATACAGAACATCGCCTTTGCTCAGAGGAGCCTGTCCTATGTCCCTGGATCCATTAGGATAAAAAAAAAACCTCGGATGGGTTTGTCCGGCTTCATTCTGGCTTCTGTGCTTGCTTAAAACCCAAATGAGAGTCGTGCTTTTTCTATTCCATTGTGCAGACATCACGGCCGTTCCCTTGTGACTGACGCAAGATGCAGTTTATTATAGTGTCAATGCCCAATGGCAAGTTCAGCAAAAGCTACAGTTTACATGCACATATTACCCAGAATGTAAGTCCAAAAACTGCAGGTGTAAACACGTTAGCACACAACTTTTTGTTTTGAATGTGTCATCGTAGTCGGAAAAGGTTCCAAGCAGAACGTGCAGACGGGTACACACGTTTAGCGATATTATGGGAACAACGTGGCATCAAAAGACAACGGCAATAACCGCCGCAGAAGTGTCAAGTTGAAATGGCCCTTGGTCTTTCCCCGTACTGGACACAATGAAACGTAGATCTTGGAATTTGGTTATAAATCCCAAGAGAATCCACTTAAAGGAAGGAAGATTTGGGAGAAATGTCTTGAACAGTACTCTTGCTCAAAACATCAGCCTCTCAGACGGATGTAAAAATTAAAAGGCAAGAATGCACAAGGACCGGCACAGTTCCCAGTAAAGGAACTGTTCTAATAGCAAAAGGCAGTCTAACTGTTCTAAAAGCAAAAGGCAGTAACTGCCTTTTGCTTTTAGAACAGTTCCTTTACTGGGAACGCTGGGGAGTTCGACTGTAGCGTTTTGGAGTAGGTCGGGCTGTAGTCTACTTTTGGCACTTTCAAAAGGAAAGTTCATCCAAATAAGGAAATAAATGATATTAGAGACGTCAGACCGTTTGCCATCTGCCGCGTTTAAATTTGAGGCTTATTGTATACGTAATGTTTAACATTTTAATGTACACTTGGTTATAAATGGTATTAAAAGACAACTCTTTTTATACACAGCAGCTGTGTGATTAATGATGTACAGTGTTGGCTCAGACTGTCAGGGGAATTTATATTATGCAGTCAATTCAATGTAGGCAAAAATCTGGACAATGCAGCACTCGCAGTTTGGTCAAGCATCTGTTCATGTTTATCATGGTATTCCGGCCTTTGATTATAGTTTACAGGCGCGTCAAACAATTTACGCGAACGAGCGCACCTTTGCTTGTCCGTATTCCCATCTAACGATTGTTCTGCCGAGGTAGGGCAGAAATAACGGTTCAGCCACTTCAGGTGCATACGGAATATTGCTGAAATGTGTCAGTGCTCCGACGTGGCACGGCCGGAACCTTGACTCCGCGCGCCTCTAACCTCCCACTCGTGTCGTCACGCGGGAGGAGGGCTGGAACTTTAAATATGGGACGAGACGCGAGGCGCAGCAGGAGTCGCCGCACGGTCGCAGCGGGCAGGACATGTGGACGTTTTGTCGGCTCCCGTGAGGCGTGAGAGGTTGATTTATGAATGAGGAGAACATATTGTTTGACTGACGTTTGCAGAGTCGGTGAAGAAAACCCTTCCGTTCGGATAGATCAAAATAGATCAGTCTAAGTAAGCTTCGACGAAGTTTTTGGGGATTTTTTCTCTCTCTCTCTCTCCGTTATACTTTGCGTTAAGCGGGTGGCGATATCGCTGAAACTGGACATTGAGAAAGTGCTGCATCGAAACACTCGCGCACGTTGTCAGGCTGACGAGACGTTTTGTACTTCGAGGCATCGGGGCGCACTTCGGAAGCAAACGTCCGGGAGAAGTGGACGCGCAAGCACCCACGAAATGAGCGACAAAAGCAAGTGAGTATTTCCGAAAAACAAAACAAAACAACTAGTTCTGAGTTACTTTAAGTTACCTGTGTTTTTCTCCACTTCAGCGCGGGCTTCACCACGCGGGGTGCTCTTCCCTTGAGCAGATGTAAAGCTGTAACAGAGACCGCTTTCTTTCTGCTGGCGCGCTTCTGGTGATCGGTTCAAATTTCGGCTCATTCTCGGTTACTCACCGTTCGCAGCACGTTCCGCAAGCTGCCGTGGTGTGCGGGTGACGTAGTTTAGCGTCTTAAGCGTCTTGCGGTTCAAGCTCGGCCCTGCGCGCCAGCGCAGGAGAAAAGCACCTGCGCTGTTACAGCGGCTCCGTTACGCTGCGGTGCTTGCGAAACGACGAGTCAAGTCCGCGACGGGCTTGACCAACTGCGCCGACTGCAAAGAGACGAAGGCTTAGTCGCAGTCGTTAGAGCTTCACTGAAGCCACTGTTTCCAAGAACGGCCCGTCGCAGTCGGTTAGATCCTCAACGCCTAGCGGGCCACACGGTAGCGCCGGTTAACGGTGCAAACTGCGGTACCCCGGTGTCGGTGGTCAAAGCGTCTCTTCTCTATTTGGGGGGGGCGCGAATGCAGCATGTGTTCGTTGTCATGTCCTCGGGAAGTCGTGAGATGTAAAGTTTATCGCTGACAGATAAACGCCGACTGATCTAGATCCTGGACTGTGACCGACGTTTCTCAGTCATCAGTTTCTGCGCTGCGCGTCGCTTATCCTCTTTACGGCGTGATTAGCTTCGTCAGATAATAATTAAGCGATTAATGCGCCGAAATCAATCTTGCTTGCAGGACTGTATTAGGATAAGAAAGCGGTGGTGTGTGAAAATAATCCGAGTTTGGCACTTATTCTGAGTCTGTGTTTATATTTGGCTTTGCTCTGTTAAAGCGCGGAGCGACAAGGAGATGCATGCGAGATTCTTTAGGTTTACCGTCTGTTAAAATTGGACAGTTTCCGCGTAGTTCAACGCTTGAGCCAACAGACGAGCTCTGCTAATCCTGTCTTCTTCCTATTATACCTGTCCATCAGCATTCTTTACTATTGTCTAAATATTCCCACACAGGAAACAGCAACATCAGTCACAGCACTCAAACACATTTCCTGGTAAGTTTTCTTATCTAAACAGGTATATTGTGTAAAAAAAAATTCCAGTAGTTATTACTGGCGAGAAGAGGGGCGGAAAAAAGTCCCTTAGCCACGATGGAATCTCCAATGTGTACCAAAGACTGATGGGCAGTATCCTTCAGTGTAAACATATCCCTGTTCAGTCATCTGTGCATGGGTTCAAAGAGTTCACTTATCAGGCCGAAGGAGTAAAAAATCGTGTGTTGGTGGGAGCAATAGAAAAGCTACGTATTGATTTGGCGGAGGACAAAAGGAGACAAAAAAGAAAAACCAGAAGGAAGGAGAGTGTAACGTTTGCTAGGTTCCTTGTATATGTATAAAAAGGCTGTAGTGCTACATATTGTGATCGTGACATGTTACTGGTCAGTGGATGGCCTCCATTATTTTGACCCAGCTTGACCTTGCGTTGGGTCTGTGCACAGTGACGATTTATCAGAGCGCCCAATGAACGCTTATCTTCATCACCAGAGGCTGGACAGGAAGCTCACGATGAAAAAAAACAAAGTCTGTCAGGGCTCATTTGCATATTGTGGCCTTCTGCATTGCAAAGGTTAATGTTGGAGGTGGAGTTAACAGTCTGTTTTCAAATACCACCTCTTAGGTCACGTTATATATACACATGTTAACATATAGTCATCATATAGTCATAACAAACGGCAATTAGCACCAGCTCTCTCTGTTGATCGCTGTCTTGAACTTTGCAAATTTGAGCACTAGGAGTTCTCTTTTCAGCTAAATTTGGACTGAATGATTGTGCCAGTGCCTCCCCAGACCCCACACACACACACACACACACACACACACACACACACACACACACACATATACACACACACACACATATACACACACACACACACACACACACACACACACACACATATACACACACACACACACACACACACACACACACACATACAAACACATATACACACACACACACACACACACACACACACACACACACATACATACACACACACATACAAACACACACACACACACATACACACACACATACACATACAAACACACACACACACACACACACAAGCACATACACATGCACACACACACACACACACATACACATACAAACACACACACACACACACAAGCACATACACACGCGCACACACACACGCGCACACGCACACACATACACACACACACACATACAAACACACAAACACACACACACACATAGACACACACACATAGACACACACACACACACACACATACAAACACACACACACATAGACACACATACAAACACACATACACACACACACACACACACATACACACACAAACACACACACACACACACACATACATACACACACACATACAAACACACAAACACACACACACACACATAGACACACACACATACACGCACACACACACACGCTCACACGCACGCACACACACATACACACACACACAAGCACATACACACGCGCACACACACACACGCGCACACACTCACACACGCACGCACGCACACATACACACACACACATACAAACACACACACACACGCACACACACACACACACATACAAACACACACACACTCACACACACACACACACACGCGCACACACACACATAGACACACACACACATAGACACACACACACATACTCACACTCACACACACACACACTCACACACACACACACACTCACACACACACACACACACTCACACATGCATGCACACACACACACACACATAGACACACACACACACACATACTCACAGAAACACACACACACATACAAACACACACACAGATAAAGCTTTTTATTTTAGTAATCTGTCTAGAAAACTAGCATACTGAACTCACCTGCTCTACACATACTGTAAATCTCTTGCACACTTTAATTGCAGCTTTATTAAGTACCAAGTCAAATTCTTCGAGAGCATAACTTGGGAATGGCTCATAATTAACTAGATTTAGATGGAACACCCAAAAAGGCACAGCGCTTCATGTAATCCAGGAACCAGTATCAGTACTGTACCAGTACATCTGGAGTCCTAGAATCTGTCACATACCTGCAATTCTTCTGTTCTTTATTTCTGGAAATTTCTCAGCGGTGGCAACTGTTCTGTCGTGGATGTCCTGGATGCGCTGCAGTTATTTCAAAATGGCAGAAATAATGAGGGTGATGAAGAAGTATGACTTATGAGTATGATTCCAGCATTAGAAACAGTGATGCAAGCACCCTGACCATTAGACATGGCCAATCCAGACCAATCCAGACTAATGTAATCCTGGTTAATGCCATCCCGCCACTGTAAGAGTCAATGAATGCCCGCCTGCCAACCACACGGAGGAACACAGGTCTTTAGTGCTATAACCAAACATTCCTGTATCCACACACACACATCTCTATGCAGTTTGCAACCTAGTTCTCTAGTATCCTCTATTAGCCACATAAGTCTTCAATATTTGCATTTGTTCTTATTGGCCAATAGTTAATTAATATTTACATTATCCCCACTATTGGCCAATAGTTAATTAATGTCCCCATTAGCCTGCTCTTTTATTTAATCAGGTGTGTGAGACCCCAGTGGGGGACTGTGATGTGATGGATTCAGGTTTGGGTTCAGTGCTGAACGAACACTTCAGTATTCATTCGGATACCACCAAACACAGCTGGAGTTATTTCAGGACTTAATCTCACTACGCACCCCTTCACTGCTCCACCTAATTCACCTCAGTTTCCAGCTGATTCACTGTCCCTCCTCCACCTAATTCAATTCAATTTGGAGTGTTGACTGGTATATAAAGTCAGATTAAAGGTTGATGTGGGACATGTATCAAAACAAAGGGGTGTTGAAACAAGGTTTGTTTTTCTGTATTCAAACTCACGCACAACTGTGCGGCTAGCGTATGTGGGTTTTTTCCCCCCGCCGCTGGCTGCTAAATCACTGTTCCTGACACTCGATAACAATGCGGGACTGAAAAAATTTGACTAAGTTGTCAGGTTAGTTTAGGAGTCATCTAGAGGAGATACTCTAGATGAAGCATATGTACATATGTACATCCATAGACATAGTGATTATATAGTGGTTGAGTGCTGTTCTGTACCCTTGACTCAGCCGGACAATGTCCGGACCATATTTTGAAATCTTTTTAAAGTCTATTTCACTCCCATGCCATTACCTTGAAAGAATCAAGGATGCCAAAAAAACAAAAACAAAAAAAAAACATGACAAAGCTGTACTGACAAAACTGTGGTCTGGATCCTGGACTTTTATGCTGTCCTGATAAAACTGTGGTCTGGATCCTGGACCTTTATGCTGTCCTGATAAAACTGTGGTCTGGATCCCGGACCTTTATGCTGTCCTGATAAAACTGTGGTCTGGATCCTGGACCTTTATGCTGTCCTGATAAAACTGTGGTCTGGATCCTGGACTTTTATGCTGTCCTGATAAAACTGTGGTCTGGATCCCGGACCTTTATGCTGTCCTGACAAAACTGTGGTCTGGATCCCGGACCTTTATGCTGTCCTGACAAAACTGAGGTCTGGATCCCGGACCTTTATGCTGTCCTGACAAAACTGTGGGGTGGATCCTGGACGTTTATGCTGTTGTCTCCCAAACACTCAGTGCTGATCAGAATCCCGTTTCAGGGGATCGGGGAAAGACTGTGAGCCATACGTGTTAAGACATGTAACGTGTTTGACTCTCTGTGGAGTCTAGTTTGTCTCTTGGTCTTTGTGAGACTTAATGGGTTGTCTCACAAACAGTGACTGCAGTTACGACTGTTGGCTAGGAACTAGATCCAGAACATCCGTGAAGAGTCGGTAAGTTTTACCTTATTGGTGTGATGTTCTAGTACATGCGGTTCCTCACCAACTGACATTTTTAAAACAGGTGCTTTTATGTTGCAGACAGCTGTGAAGTTTTTTGAAGAAGGCTTGTGATTTATTATGGGTTAACTTTGTACTCATGCATCAGCTGTGGTTTCACAAATGGCTGTTTCTAATTGGCTCATGTTGTCATGAGGCAAGCGTATTGCGTAAAAACGTGTCCAATTGCTCGGGGGAGTTATGTCAGTCCAGTCAGAAGGGGATAGGTTTTAGGTCCTCTGCCCTAAAATTCCGCATTTTGACTAGACAGGAAAGGTACAGACGGAAGACGACAAGAGATGGCTCGAGTTCAAGCCGACGGACCGGCTTCCTCAGGACGATAAGAGCAGGTTTGGTCTGGGTGGCGACTGTCCCAGATTCGACGGGCTTTGTGTCACTGGCGACACCCAGACCAAACTCGCTCTCCCCATCCTGAATGAATGTGCCCTGGGGCTTTCGCTCCACCTGCTGTTCAATCGTCAGCCCTTCCCTGGAATTAATAGGTCCGGCCTTGGTGTACGTAGTTCATAACGGTTTGGCTAACAATAAGGTAGTCTGTAGGGCGCAGACAAATCTTAGGTCAAAGCCAAGTAAGCACTTCAGGTTAAACCAAAAGAGTGTGTTCTCTGTATTTACAAAGACCTACAAACACACTTAAGGTGCAGCTATCAGGCTCCAGAGCTTATCTGGTGTTAGCAAACTGGGGCTAATGGAATGAAAGTGGGTTTACTTTTGTTCAAACCCTGAGATGTTGAATACAGGGGAGTTTAGTTCACAGAGCTGGGCTGCTAACCACTGCTGGTTATGAACCAAAACATCAGAGGACTTGGACTGAACAGAACTCAGCCCCAGAGATGTGTGAGACCGTGGGATCTGCTGATCTGCTCCTGGCCTGAGGGAGCCAGTCCAGTTGTCACAACCCCGAAACAAGCACTACTTCCACAAACATGATTTGCCCGACGAGAACCTGCCCGACGAGGTGTGTGTGTGTGTGTGTGTGTGTGTGTGTGTGTGTGTGTGTGTGTGTGTGTGTGTGTGTGTGTGCGTGCACGTGTTGATGTGATGGCATGTGGTGTCTGCCAACACTGTGTGCGTAGGCATGTCTGCACTGGAACCATGTGGGCCATGTAAAACTCTGAGGCCCCTCCCACTTCCTCTTCCTTGAACGTGTGAATAACTGACAGCTGGAAATTCTCAGAAAGAAGCCTCAGCGTGCCTGAAGAGTCTTGTCACATGACAGTCACATGACTGATTCTGCCTTTTTCACTTCAGATAACCCATTAGCAGCATCTGATAGTGAGGCCTTACCACTTCTTAGCATTAAGCTAAGCATACACCCACAATATGGCTTTGCTAGAAGCCGCATTAACACTTTAATCTGTGTTCTCTGATTGTCATCTCAGTTGTGGCTCAGTTGAATGTCTCAGCACCGCGCGCGCATCTCAACCCCAGCATACCTGAATCTAATCCGAGTGACAGGAAGCAGAAGTGTGCAATGGCTATGTTAGAGTCGTACTCCTGTAAGCCATCCTTCCCCTGCAACAAGACACCACAGACGGTGTCGCGGTAACACCAGCAGTAACACGAACTCCACATTCATCGTGGGTTTCACTTCGCCGTCTGGCCCACGCCCGGAGGGGACCGGCCGACGCCAACGGCCGGCGAAAGTGCCCGTGCCGTGCAGGGCAGCGTAGAGGCGCACGGAAAAGCATCTGTCATGTCCATGTGGAGTGCACAAAATCCAGCATTTGTAGCCTCGTATGCGCACACAATGCTTGTGGTCTGTCTTCACTGTGTCTGCTGAAAGTCCACATGTCCACAAGTTCTTCTGAAAGTGCAACATGTACGCGCTCAGGTGCAGGGTTGTGTTCATGATGGGCTGACCTGCCGTAACCTCAGCTGACTGAGAGGAAAGACGAACGTGATACACGTGTGTGTGTGTGTGTGGGGGGGGGGTATGTGAGTGTATGTATAGGCTTTGTGTATGTTTACATACAACATTGAGTACACAAGCTGTATTTCAACATCAGTGCCAGTCATCATATGTAATTTAACATCGTATATCCACTTTTTTCCAAAGGGCCGCCAGCAGGTATCTTGGGGTATTATTCCGTTAAATTGTCCCGTCTTCTTCAAAGCCAGATAGAGATTGCATAAAGGAAAGTTAGAGAGGGCTGGACGCCACGCCCACACGCAATGCGCGCCACACCCACACACGTAGAACGCCATGCCACACCAAGAACAAAACAGAATATGACCCCGTTTGACCCTGGTGGAATTGCAGGGCTAGAGTAGCAGACTTTGGACTTACCTGTATTACAAAAACCTTTATTTTTCACCAGATTTTCTTTGGTGAAGATGAATGCACAATGACAAAAACATACAAATGGGGCAGCACTGTAGAACATAACCTCAAACACGCGCAGTCCAGATCAGACAGGGTACACGGATCAAGTCGGGTACATGGATCGGGCGGGGTCACTTTGCAGCCTTTGGTTCTACGCTCTTGCAACTACGATGACGCAACTGCCGTAACCTTTGACCCTTCCATGTCCTAGAGCACCTGCGCCTGCTTGGAAGACTATATCGCTTGTCTCATAAGGCGTGTTCTTCAGAAGTGCTGGGAATGATTAAATACATGTCCTGATTCACAGCCTGATGTCAGTCCAGTGTAATGCGGTGTGCGTCTTTTATTGTTACTCGATAGGATAAGTACAGAGAGGAAGCGCCCTGCATAAATGACAGAATCAGGCAGATCTTCCTACTGCGTCTGATAGCTAATTCACATAGGGGTGGGAACCTTATGAACTACACTGCAGTGCAGGTTTAATTATTATTATTATTGTTGTTGTTGTTGTTATTATTGTTATTATTATCAGTTTCATTTATATAGTGCCTTTCTTGAACTCAAGCACGCTTTACAGATGCTTTTATATATATATATATAAAGATATTGTTTTAAGTGATCTCACTTGTGAAACTGAACATCTGTTCATGTTCTCTCCTTGACTGCTTCCTGTCTAAATTCCACCAGGGATCCAGAAGGGAAACGCAGTTTTTTGATCAGCTTTCACGATGTCAGGACCTCGTGTGCTGCCAAAAGACATTTAAAATGCTTTACGTTACGTTGGATTTGCAGCTGTGTACAGCGCACAAGCTCTAAGCTGCTTTGTACAAGGAACATAGTTTACAGAGTCCTGGGCGCTTACAGCTAAACTAAAAAAACAAACAAAAACAAAAAAATCTGTTCTTATCAGAAAACAATACCACACTCCTTTACAACAACCCTGACAGACCATGACAACATCATATTGGACAAAACAACTTCACCAGAAGTGGCTCGAGTATTTCAGAGAAATGTCTCCCTACCGAATAAATTAATCTGAAAATGGTACATTGTCAGTTGAGCGGTCGTCCACAGGCAATCTGACCTCGGCTGGTTATGGGCAATGTGCCATCATGACCCATTACAGCACTACTGGGTGAACAGCCATCACCTGACCATTCTGACCATTCAAATTAATATCACTTACTCTGACCAAAATAATCACATAACTCCACCGGAAAAATAGAACAAACCTGGCTTGTAAAAGGTTAATTGATCACTTGAATTTAGAAAACCTCACAGCTAAACTGAGAAACACAAAACCTTTCAAAATCACCCTGGTCCCCCTTTTAAAAATATCTTGAGTCGATTCCTCTACTTACATTGTATAGGCACACAGAATTCTGCAGTACTATTTTCTCACTTTCTCACTCTCCCTCGTTTCCCACCCCTTCAAAAGCAGCCGCAGTCGTACAGTGAAATGGAACCGGACAGAGAGTGTTAATAAGGTTCTCTGAAGCGGGGCAGGTGGCATTTAGTGTTTCTGGATCATTTGCAGTCTAACTTTAGGATCCTATTTTTACGTGGAACTGATGATCAATAAACTCAGAGCACACAAATTCTGAAAATAGCCCAGCATGTCTGACGATTGAGGCTCAGAGCCAGTCAGAACTTTGCTTATAGTTCGGTAAACAAACAAGCAAACACAAACATAAATAAAAAGCCTAAATACCAGTGCCAGGTGTCAGCAGCTGCTAGTTAGCTCTCGGTTTAAGGGTAGGAGAGGTTTTATTTACAAGAACTTGCTTCTTCCTACATAATGTGTAGGCACCTCAGTAATGGCCTCATCAGCCTCCAAACAGAGGCTCCTCCTGAAGTTCCTCGAAGCCTTTTAATAGTTATTTTACAGAGGATTAAAACCTGTGGCAAGACAAGGTGTGAGTTTAATCAGATCTCTCAGCAGCTCTACTTTCTGCCTGCGCTTTGGGTAAGCTGTAATAAGAGGTTATGTAAGGTGAACTGGGTTTAAGAAGAGCAACTCTCTCTCCCTCCCTCTCTCTCTCTCTCTCTCTCTCTCTCTCTCTCTCTCTCCCTCCCTCTCTCTCTCTCTCTCTCTCTCCCTCCCTCCCTCCCTCTCTCTCTCTCTCTCTCTCTCTCCCTCTCTCCCCCTCTCTCTCTCTCTTCCCCTCTCTCCCTCTCTCTCTCCCCCTCTCTCTCTCTCTCCCTCTCCCTCTCTCCCCCTCTCTCTCTCTCTCTCTCTCTCTCTCTCCCTCCCTCTCTCTCTCTCTCTCTCTCTCCCTCCCTCCCTCCCTCTCTCTCTCTCTCTCTCTCTCTCCCTCTCTCCCCCCCCCTCTCTCTCTCTCTCTCTCTCTCTCTCTCCCCCTCTCTCTCTCTCTCCCTCTCCCTCTCTCCCTCTCTCTCTCTCTCTCTCTCTCTCTCTCTCTCTCCCTCTCTCCCCATCTCACCCCCTTTCTCACTCTGTCCTGCCAGCCTCTCTCAGCTGGGTAATCCAGGCAGCTCGTTGCAGTAGCCACGATCAGAGAGCGAGGTCAGCAGAGCGACGGGCCGAGAAAAAGGAAGGAGGACGAACAAACAAAACAATCTAGGCAACGAAATATTGGAGGATAAAGTTGAAGTGAAGAGTAAGGGCACCAGGCAACTGTGATTCAAGACAGACAGACAGCCAGTCAGTCAGTTGGTTTGTACTGCTAAAGCTTTGCTGAACTGAAAGGAAGGAGACTAGCAAAGAGGTATACAGAGAACAGAGGCCCGTATTCACTAAGGAAGGAGGCGTTGCTTATCCGTCCACCTCTCACAGGGATACACAGTCAAAGAATTAGCTTGGGCTAACAGAGGGATACACAGTCAAAGAATTAGCTTGGGCTAACAGAGGGATACACAGTCAAAGAATAGAGACTTTGTAGGTTTGAAAGTTGGTGGTGTGTGTGTGTGTGTGTGTGTTATTTCTGTTATGTTTGGGTCTTTGATGTGTTTTTGATATGTGTGTGTGGTGGGGGTGGGGGTGTGTGTGTGTGTTCTGTTATGTTTGGGTCTTTGATGTGTTTTTGATATGTGTGTGTGTGTTGTATTGTTGTTATTGTTTGTATTGTGTGGTGTTTTGTGTTATATTCTGTTTGTGTGTATTGTTTTATGTCCCTTAATTGAGAGTGTTTCACCTGCAGTACCAGAGACTAAGTAATGGAGAATGTCACATACAGCTCCCAACATATGAAGGAGATGGAGAGCTCGATTAGATTTTGCCCTTTATGCACTAAACAATACGAAGAAACGAATTTCAGACCAGTACGCTGGTGTTGTGGGATGGAGAGAGAATGGGAGCAACTTGTTTTCTGAATGCAGATTAACAAGATTAAGATACAAAGATAGACTGGATGAAGGATCCCTTTAGACAGAGTGACTTACTCCAAGAAAAGACTCAATCTTGTAATGGAGTTAAACTGATCAGATTCAGTAGAATGAATGTTCTCTAAACACACACACACACACACACACACACACACACAGACACACACACAGAGAGAGAGAAAAACACTCGAGGTCCATGAATGCAGTAAAATGAAGTTTCATATAGGAACAAAATATTGATTAATAGTTAATATCAAGCTAAAACTGATATTATGATTTAAGAAATGGGCTGTTGATACTGGTGGTGTATTGGTGATGTCCTCAGTTGCCATACAAAAGTGAGTTCAGTTTTGACCTTTTGACGCTGTTTTCTGAAATCTCTCTCTCTCTCTCTCTCTCTCTCCATTTGTCTGTCTTTGCAGAATGGATGACGAGGCAGTGGTGGACAGAGGGGCCTCATATGTCAAACACCTGTGTGATGAGGACGTCGAGGGTAAGAAACACACGCACACGCACGCACGCACGCACACACACACGCGCACGCACACACACGCGCGCACACACGCACGCACACGCACACACACATTCTTCAGAGCTTAGTGGGACAGTGGAAATTTCAACAATCAGAGTTCTTCTTTCCTTATTCATTGTTTATCTTAATTTCCTCCTTTCATTGGCGTTTTCGTCCTTTGACACGTTGTTTTCATTTGTGCTTTCTTTTCTTTTTCCCGTCTTTGTTTTTCTTTCGTGCATTTTTCTTTCACCGACTTTCTTTTCATCATCTTCCTCCTCCTTTCCTTCCCTGCGCGGCTCAAATGACCCAGCCAGCTATTGTTACGACACAGGGATCGGAGCAGGAGAGTTATGGCCGATAATGACACTCTAGACAGAGGAAGGTGTTTACTGTCCTAATCTTCTGCGCTCCTGCGCGCACGCAGACCCAGGAAAGCGAGAGCTCTTCGATAAGGTGGTGTTAAATTCAACTAAGGTGTGATGACAGCGTCTTAAGAAAGTCTGGTTAAATTCCTGGTGCTGTTTGCACAGACTATCTATAGCAAGCCCACTACTCACCACACACACGTGCACTCAAGTCTTGCTCACTCTGGGTACACTGAGTCTTTCCTACCTTTGTACTGTTTTTAAGTGGCTCCTGTTTTTTTCTCACCCTTCCGTGAACCTTTAGAGCAAGTGGCACAACACCTCGCTCGCTCTCTCTCTCTCTCACACACACACACGCACACACACACACACACACACACACAACATGTGCCTCATCGCTGCCTCTGCACCCTTCTGAGCCGCGCACTTCGGTTGTGCTCGATACGTTCAGTCCCACCGTGTCGAAGCAGTGAAAAATAGCACCTATCACTACAGCTCGCCTTCATGTGAAAAATGAGAAATGTTGGCGTTTTATACGTGAGCACGGTAAGATCTTTAGCACGTGGCTAACAGAATGGTCGGTGCACTATAAAGATAAGACTATATAGTGCATCAGGTGGTTTTGACTTCTTTCACAAACTAGCAAGGCAGATACAAACAAAACATAATATAATATATGATGCTGAGGAATGGTGCGCACTGAAGTCCACTCTAATGTAAGGTAGCCTCCGCAAGTACAAATCTGAAACCCTTCCTGTCGAGAGGCCATGTGAGTAACGTGTTAGCGTGGCGCAATTTCTCTGTAATGTTGTGGAAAACAAGAATGTCAAGCTGGTTCTGTACGGGACGCGCATGAAGTGGTATTGATAAATGCTGGGGCGCGTGCGAGCACATTCCCAGAAACCCCCATTTCTGTTTCCAGCTGTTTTGGTGAAAACTTAAGTAGCTGCCGTAAACATTTCAGAGTAATTTTGCTGTACAGTCCCCTTTCCCCAAGAACCTTTGTGTGGGATCTTCGCGGATGCCGGGAGTGTCGCTGCAGCCGCAGATCGAGCGTTGTTCCGTAAAGTCGATGTACAGAACAGAACAAGCACTCACGCATAAGTGTGCGTGACATCCTTCATGTACACGTGCACATACGCAAACACTTTTATGCAGTGTGTGTCTGTGTTTGTTGTGATTGGAGGGCCTGCATGTGTATGTGTAAATGTTTGTGTCTGTGTCTGTGTGTGTGTGTGTGTGTGTGTGTGTGTGTGTGTGTGTGTGTGTGTGTGTGTGTGTGTGTGTGTGTGTGTGCATGCACACGCACAAGAGTGAGAGACAAATGAGGTTGTCAGACACAAGGCACTGCTCTGTTTTTGAATTGACTTCCTGGGAATGGCTGCTGCTTCCTGATCCGCTCTAAAGGAAGTACTCAGCATTTATTTACACACTAATGTGTGTGAGATAGTGGTCAGATCACCCACTGAAGAACACACACACACACACACACATGCACACACACACACACACACACACACACACACACACACAGATATATTTAAGAAAATGGGAATCAAATAATCACAAACATTATTTTGTGTTTTATTAAAGTGTTTATGGTTTTTTTCAAGGTCAGGGTTACTTTTTATAGTATCATAACTGTATTACAGGTCAAGACAGATTACAGATTTTCTGTGTGTGTGCGCACAACCTTTCAGAAGGTTTTTCTCTCTCTCACACACACACACACACACACACAAGAGTATGTGTTTGCTATTACTATTTTTACTATGTACAACATATATCTGATTTAGATGCTGAGGATTCCCTTTTCTCTCTTTCACTTGTTGCTCTGTGTGGGGGAAAATGTGTGTGTGTATGTGTGTATGTGTGTATGTGTGTGTGTGTGTGTGTGTGTGTGTGTGTGTGCGCGCATAAATTGGATTATAAGATTAACATACTTTATATTTTGTGTGTGCACAGGTCATCACACCGTGTACATTGGTGTTCATGTGCCTAAGAGTTACCGTCGCCGACGGAGACACCGGAGACGGGCCAATCACAAAGAGAAGAGAGAGCGGGTAGCGGAAAGCGTGAGCGACAGGTCAGATGCCGAGAATGCGGATGAGCCCTTCCCCAGCATCCTCAAGCCACTCAGTAAGTAAAAACACCTACCACGTGCCCGCCCTCGCAAGGCCTGCCCCCCCCCAGGAACACGCCTACAAGTTCCCAGAATGCACTCAGGATTCCAAGACATCCATCAAATTCTCAGCCTGCATTGCGCTACTGTATGCCCAAAGCATCCAAATACTCCTCAGAATTTAAAAAGAATTCTGTGGTGCACTAACCTCGCAGTTATCCAGCTCCCTCACCCCTCCTGGATGTGCACTCTTAGCCTGGACTTGATAATGTCATCTGAAATGCAGGGTTATGTTGAGGAAGAGCGGAATCTTCACACAACCACATAATCCACATGTGGTGGATTCAGTTATTTGTGATTTCTATAATTAAAGGAGATTTCAAGGGAGACCATCACAGACAATAAGTGTATGTAAAGGAAACCTTTTAAAACAGTTAGTAAGTCACAAATACGTAAAATATAAGTATTATTAATCTATTTCTAATTAATGATGTCCTGATCGGGTGATCACGTGAATCGAATCGTTTAATAAGCAGCGTGAAGGACTGGGAGAGAGCAGGCCGAGATACATGAAAACTGGGATTGAAAATCTGGATTATTCCACCAAATACTGATTTCTGAAATAATTAGTGTTCTCTAATAATTAGTGTTCTCTAATAATTATAATAATTAATCGTAATCATAATTATGAACTTATTTTGCATTATTCTAAATGACATTATTTTTATTTAGAATTTGGGAGAAATGTCAGTAGTTAATGGAATGAAACAAAAAATTTTCTTTTTCTCAAACACATACCCATGAATAGTATAATATAATCATATACACGGATCAATTTTATGGCTACATCTTGAGATGGAAGTACTATGATTTGATTTTGCTCAGCTTTCTCATGCTTGTAGTATTCTATTCTTTGTTTACACACACACACAAAATCAGGACCGCTTTCCAAGTGAGTACACAATAAAGATTTCTTAGATTTCTATTCCATGTCTGTGCTTGAGAAGCATTTAAATGGTTCATTGTGTCTTTATTGTGCCACATTGTAAACGGTCCTGATTTTAGGTCTGTGTGCACGTGTGGGAAATTGTGAAATATGATCAACTTCAAAACAGACCCATAATTTCATACCTTAAAAGTCAAAGGTTATTTTGTTATCTGGAGAGATATGAGCGCTAAATGTGCCACCTTTGCAATATCCCAAAGACAATAACATAGAGAGCAGGAGGAGAGTTCAGAGAGAGAGAGAGAGACAGACAGAGAGAGAGAGAGAGAGAGAGAGAGAGATGGAAGGAAGAGTAGAGAGAAAGAGACAAGGGAGTTTGTTATTTTGTGGTAACGTGTTTCTCTAATCTACACTCAAGATGCCGGAACTGATGTAACGATCCAGTCACTGATTCTAGAGTTTGTGAGCACCCGCGTTTCAGCGGACAAGTCCGTGTGTTGTGTGTGTTTTTGCAAACCACCCTGGCTTCTCTCACGGCCTCCACTCTGCCTCCCAGTTTGGTGTGCATAGAAACCAAACAGTTTCCTTGGGTGGGTTCCTTAGTTACCGGGCGCAGGGCAGGAACTGCTCGGCCCTCCTGATCCAACCCCTGCCCCGTCCCTTCTGCGATCTGCTTTGTTGTCCTGGCTCCTCCTCACGTGGCTGCCATGGGTCATTCAAGGTTGCATGCTGCGCACTCAGGTGACCGATAGACTCCACGGTGCACTCGGATTTGAATGGTCCATGTGCCTTTGAAACCATTCCCTCTTTGAAGTAGATAAGGGAGTTGGAAATGGTTTGGCCTGCACACATTTGCAAATGTTGGTTTTGTCAAAGTCAATAAGGGCTGAAGAGGAAGTGGAGGCTCTCATTGGCTTGGTGCAGACTGAGGACATTTACACTACTGCTGCTTGCCACCATTAGGGACTAGGGCATGAAGTGTTGGGGCACTAGTGGTTAGGGACTAGGGCATGAAGTGTTGGGGCACTAGTGGTTAGGGACTAGGGCATGAAGTGTTGGGGCACTAGTGGTTAGGGACTAGGGCATGAAGTGTTGGGGCACTAGTGGTTAGGGACTAGGGCATGAAGTGTTGGGGCACTAGTGGTTAGGGACTAGGGCAGAAAGTGTTGGGGCACTAGTGGTTAGGGACTAGGTCATGAAGTGTTGGGGCACTAGTGGTTAGGGACTAGGGCATGAAGTGTTGGGGCACTAGTGGTTAGGGACTAGGGCAGAAAGTGTTGGGACACAAAGTGCAGGGTCAGTTGTCCTTTAAATATTCTGCAAATAGATGGTTCTTCAGTCTGTGTTTGAAGACTGCAAGGGACTCTGCTGTCCGGACAGCAAGTGGGAGTTCATTCTACCATCTTGGAGCCAGGACAGAAAATTGTCTCGATGCTTGTTGTCCATGAGACCTGAAGCAATGCATTTCGAGCCGAGCCGTACTTGAGGTTCGAAGTACTCGAGGTACGGATCAGGCTTTGACCATTGACCTCATGTATGAAGGAGCTGGTCCATTTTTGGCTTTGTAGGCAAGCATCAAGGTTTTAAATCTGATACATGCAGCTACTGGGAGCCAATGAAGGGAGCGCAGCAGCAGAATAACGTGTGAACTTTGGAAGATTGAAGACCAGTTGTGCTGCTGCATTCTAGACAGGTTGTAGAGGTTTGATGGCTCAAGCAAGTAATGAGATGAAGTAGTCAAGGTTTGAGATCACAAGAGACTGTAAAAGCACCTGGGTAGCTTCCTGCGAGAGAAAGGGTTGAATCCTTTGTATGTTACAAAGGAGACATCTGCAAAACGGGATTAGATTAGAAACATGAGTTGAGAATGACAACTGGTTGTCCAAAGTTACGCCCAGGCTACGGGCAGCTTCGGATGGTGATACCAGGGAGTTCTCAAAGGAAACTGTGAGGTCATGGTAAGGATTGGGAGTACCTGGGATGAACCGAAGCTCGGTTTTACTGGGGCTGAGCTTCAAGTGGTGGGCTGGCATCCATGACGTGATGTCAGTCAAGCATGCTGAGATACGTCTGGAGACCTGCGTGTAAGAGAGTGGAAAAGAAATAAATACTTGAGTGTCATTGGCATAGCAGTGGTATGAGAAACCATGAGAAGATATTACATCACCAAGAGAATGAGTATACAAAGAGAAGAGAAGGGGGCCCAATACTGAGCCTTGTGGAACACCAGTGGAGAGTCTACACGGTTTGGATGTGGATCCTCTCCATGTCACCTGATAGGACCGTCCCCCCAGATAGGACTGAAACCATCTCTAAGCAGAGCCAGTCACACCAAGCCTGGAAAGAACAGAGAGAAGAATTTTGTGGTTCACTGTGTCAAAGGCTGCCGAAACAGATTTGGCAGCTTTATCAGCATAAAGTCACTGCTATGAGGGCCGTATCTGTATCTGTAGCCAGACTGATTGAGATCATGCAGCTGGTTCTGGGTGAGAAAAAGAGACAATTGATTATAAACTGCTCGTTCGAGGCCTTTTGAGAGGAAAGAGAGAAGTGATAACAGTCTGTAGTTGGTAACGCTGGAGCTGTGAAGTGTGGCCTTCTTGAGGATTGGTACCACCCTGGCGGTTTTGAATGCAGTAGGCACGTGTCCAGAAGATAAATAATTGTTGATGATGACAGAGATGAAAGGAAGCAGATCTATTGCGATTGTCTGGAACAGAGCAGAAGGAATTGGATCCAGTGGACATGTAGTCAGATTGCTGGAAGTCAGCAGTTGAAGAATTTCATCTGTGGAGAGAGGAGAAAAAGAAGTCAGAGAGTTGGATGTTGGGGAATGCATGTTGGTTGGAGGAGTGGGACCAGAGGAAAAGGACTGGTGGATTGCTGCAACCTTCTCCTCAAAGAAGGTGATAAAATCCTCCGGAGTAAGAGATGAGGGGGGGAGGGGAGGATTAAGGAGACAAGAAAAAATAGTGAAGAGCTTGCGTGGATCAGATGAGGATGATTCGAATTTCTCTCTGTAGTAGGATTACTTTGCAGATGTTACTTCCAGTGAGAACTTGGAAAGTAGAGACTGGTATGAGCTGAGGTCTGAATCTAGGTGAGATTTCCTCCACCGCCTCTGCAGTTTTTTATGCAGAAGTGTTTCTGTTAGCCAGGGGGCAGGTAGGGAGGACTTAGCAGGTCTAGAGGAGAGAGGACACAGAAGATTCATTGATGAGGAGAGTGTAGAAATGCAAGATTTTGTAATTGTATCCAAATAGAGAGAAGACAGAGAGTCAGGGTCAGGAAGGGTGGACAAAATAGTAGAAGTACGGGAAAAGGGAGTTATGGAGTGCAGATTGCTTTGGAAGAAGGAGGAACATGTTGGAGAGGACTGGATGGAAGGAGAAGGAAGGGAGAGAGAGAAGGATAGAAAGTGATGGTCCGAGAGGTAGAGGGGGGCGACTGCGATGTCCGATGTCGTGGTGGTACGGGTGAAGATCAGGTCCAGAACATTGTGAGTTGGAGGAGAGTGGTTGAGGGGGAGGTCGAATGCTGTAAACAGCGGAAGGTTGCAGGAGGAATGCAGGAATGCAGTCTGAATCGACAAATGACACTTCCCAAACAATCCGGTGTATACAGTCAGTGCCGTTCATCGTCACAGTCCGGAGTAGTGCTTGGCACATAAAGGTTCATTTTGTTCCCAATGGCTGATTTTTTACCGATAAATGGTTTCGCCATGCAGACACTATGGATGTGCCTGACAATTGTTTAATTTCATTAATAGAAATGGTCAGTTGTGCAGTGCATTGCATGTGCACTCAAACATCATCACCTGAGGAAAGGTGTCTGAAAAATTCAGCGGGTGCCGGCTTTATTACGGGAAACAGATCATCTCCTTTAACGTTGCACTACAACTAAGACGTACGTAAAGGTTATCTGTTTGGTTCTTAGTTTAGATTATATACCTCCATGCCAGACTTATACAAACAGAGGCTTCAATATAATGGTGAATTTCTCCTGGCCAGGCAGAGGGGGCCGTTCTGAAACCATGTTCCTGGGAATATGGAGATAAAGCCAGATAAGCTTTAGCTCACCACCTCAGACAGTCGTCAGCTACCCATATGATTTCTCAAACTGATATCAATTCTGGCCCGGTCAGCGACCCATACCAAAGAAATGAGCAGTTCTTTAAGTTCTACAATACACTCTTCTGTTCATACTCTTCTGATCACACACTTCTAGATTCCTTTTTTTTTTCTAAGTAATAAACATTTGGTCGATGTATATAGAAATCTCTCTTACACCAAATGAAAATTAATTTCACAATTAAATCTATGTAGAGCAGGAAGTCCCTTTGCCCAGATGATTTTTCTTATGAATTTTATTTTAAAAGAAATTATTCTAAACTATCCACCCTACTAGTATCAATGTTTAATGACAGTCTGGAATCCGGGTCTAGAATCCTGATCTAGAATCCTGGTCTTTCTCCAGCACTTACCCTATAATCAATTTACTTCTAAAAAAGTTCCTTAAACTGTATAGACCGTAAGTCTCCTAAATGTGGATGTCAAAATGTGGGCAAAATGTTTATCTCTTAGAGAATTCTCTTCTGTTTAGTGAAACGTTCTTCTTCTGTTAATAAACTGCGATCAGACTGGGTTTGTTAGAAAATGTCACTCTTATTTTAATCTTAGATGTCTATTCAATATAATTTACACAATCTTGCAATGGTCAGTCCCTAAAGTAGTCATTTCACTGGATGCAGAAAAATCCTTTAATTGTGTAGAATTGCTCACCTGTTTTAACTTGTTAAAAGTTTTGGTTTTGGCTGTTTTTATATCTAGGATCATAACTCCTCATATGTTTGCCTGGACAAATAACACTCGGTCGGATCAATAAGATTTCCAGATATAATCTGAACCTTGATAAGAGTGCACTTTTCTCACTTGACAACATATCCAGTCAGCTTCCTTAAATCTACCTGCCTTGGAATCGCCGTTACTTTGAAAACCCAATGATTCCCAACCAATCCCAAAAGCCCTGTGACAGAAACCGACACCCCTCAGAGGTATGCCTTTACCTAATATCCAAACATACTGTTGGGTTGCTAAGGGTCAGCCCCGACACTGATATCCTGTCCTGGCCCGATACCTGATCTAAAAGCTGTGTTCCCTCATCTCTTTCTGCCTTATTATTACCCATGCTAGCTTACCACCAGACCGCAGTGCCTGAAGGCAGTTTAACAGCCTGGTCGCCGTTCCGGAAACATTTCGGTTTGAGCTGTATGCCTATATCAGCAGCAGTCATTTCCAACTCGTTAAACCCATAAATACTCATCTGTGCTCATAAAAATGACACCCCTCCATTGCTCACCTGCAATCCAAGCTTACCTGCTCACCTTTGACCCGTCAAACACACAAACTCTGTTTTCTCTATTTCTGGCTAATGTACACTACACAATAGCAAGCGGGAAAACCGGCGTAATTCTTACATGCTTGAACCGGGAACTGACTCAGAAGAAGGAAAGAGTCTGGTCTTAGTGGGTGACCATTCTTGTCCCACGTGGACAGTCTTTCCCTTATGCCTGTTTCATAATCATGAATCGATTCAGCGCTAATCCACCATTTTCATCCTTCCTTTTCTCCTCTCCCTCTCTCGTTTGTCTCATTTTGCATTCTCCCCCTTCTTTCCTTCTCTAAAGGGGCAAACAACTGTGTCTCTGTTGCAATACATCCAGTTACCTGTTTACTGTGTGCAGAAGCAATAAAAGCTCGTGCGAGACGGCAGGCCCTCGGGCTATACTGCTAAACGAGGAGGAG
>NC_137517.1:13837500-13845000 GCF_041902795.1 Electrophorus electricus | reverse complement strand
GCACACACACACACTCACACACACTCACACACACACACGCACTCACACACACACACACTCGCACGCGCACACACGCACACGCACGCACACACACTCACACACACTCACACACACTCACACACACACTCACACACACGCACGCACACACACACACACGCACGCACGCACGCACGCACACACACACACACACACACACACACACACACACACCTCTCTTTTTCAGTGCGCTGTGTAAACAGCCACTCCCTCCGCTGCAGGCTCCTGCGTTCGTATCACATTTTCAGCCCCTGCTCTCCCTCCCGCTGGCCAGCGTCAGAGCCGTCACATCTGTTAGTGCGCAGCGTCACTACTGTACACAGGTCCCACCTCCAGAGTCAGTACGTCAACAAACCCGCCATACGGTTAAACATTCACACATGGACACTTTGCGTGTGCGTGGCTACTGGGAAGCATGTGAAGAGTTTCAGTCTGAGTCTACGGGACCTTATCTGCCAGTTCCCAGCATGCTTATACAGTGAATCACTGCCTGACCTCTAACAGTACAGACTTCCTCCACGCTGGCTTATCAGGGTTCCCGCCATCAGGTGGCACGCAAAAAAAAAAAGGGTCCCCTCCTGTTAGAGTGCCCTCTTTGCAGACTGTTTGCTATAAGCTGCATGGTTTCCGGAGTGATTGGCTCCAGTTATTTGTTCAACCAGAATTTCGGCCGGCCTCTTAGTGTCCTGACCGACCGACGTCCGAACTAAATGCTAGGAAGAAACAATGCCTTGGATGAATCCAGAATGTAGATGAGATTTCAGAATGACTTTGCAGTCTATTCATTCTAGGTCTAGGTCATTCTGTGACTATGACTTTGTGATCTATTCACTCTCAGTCTAGGTCATTCTGTAAACTAGGATCTAGAGACTGCATAGAAACTACCAAAATGCTGCACAGTTGAGCCTTTATTCTGCTAAAGAACTCAAGGCTCCACTCAGCAGTCCATCCATGAGTCCTTTCGCACGCTCAATCAAGCCTGAGCAGGTACAGGACAGAACCAGGTTTGTGAGACGAGGGGAAAACCTTATTTCGGAAGAGCATCGGAAAATGTCCCTCCAAAGCAAATGTTCCAGACATACTTCTCCAACATATATAGGCATGTTAACAAAGGAACTGGTAGGAATTGGTTGGAATGGCTCTGGATCGGTTTGTGGGTTTGGAGTGGACTGGAGCATTCATACCAAGGGGAAGTCAGAAAACTGGCTTATTATAATATTACATTTACAATTACGGCATTTTTCAGATGCTCTTATCCAGAGCGACTCACAAAAGTGCTTTGTCATTTACTCATAGAATATCCTAGTACAGTACAGCAGGTTAGAGTCCAAAATACCAATGAACTAGAGTAGTGTAGAATACAGGGATCACTGCTGATGCCTAGAAGTGCCAAACACAAATAAGCTTCGTCTCAGTCAACGATAAGTGCAATAAACACTATTCTTAGTGTTTAGGTGCAATAAGTGCAATAAACACTAAACAATATTCTTACAGTAGCTGCCCATCAGGGATTTATTAATGTATTAGAAATGGTTCATTATCCCCCCTGCTTCTGTCTGTCTCTCTTTCCCTGTCTGTCTGCATGCAGCTGAACAATAAGTTCATGAAGAAGATCCCTCGGGACGCGGAAGCATCCAATGTGCTGGTGGGCGAGGTTGACTTCCTGGACTCGCCCCTCGTGGTGTTTGTGCGCCTGCAGCAGGCCGTCATGCTGGGGGCGCTCACCGAGGTCCCTGTGCCCACGCGGTAACTGCAGCGCACACACACCGCCACACACACACGTACATGTGCCCAGCGGCAGTAGGCCGTCACGTTGGGGGGTTCACGGCAGCAAACACATGCACGTGTACGCACACACACAAAACATACACTATGTACAATGTGTGAGAATTTCCCGCTGTGTTGTTTCTTTATGTTCATTTAACCTTTATATTATTTGTTACACAGCTAGATCCAAATGAGACCACATACAGTACAAGACAAAGAAAAGACAAAAACAGCTTAATTTTAAACCATTCCTGCCCATTTCCAGTGAGAACCAAATTATCAGTCACCGGAAAGTCGAACAGATCTGGCGATAGCGTAATGTGCCGTAGCCGATAAACCCACACGGCTTTAAATACATTTTCAGAAGCTGCGAAACGGAAAACTACCCTGTCTAATGAATTGTCGTGTTTCCCTTTCTGATGACCTGCAGTAAAGTCTTGACCTTAGCCTCTCAACCAAACTTGTGTCCATGGGAACTGATATGTTCGATAAAGACTGTGCTAAATGCATATATAAGATAAGGCATTTCCGTAAATATGAATTAAGCTACTGCACGGTAAAAACAACACTAAATACAAATGCATTCCTTTTGTGTTCTTCCAGTGAATTTGTGTGTGTGCATGTGCGTGTGTGCATGTGTGCGTGCGTGTGTGCGTGCGTGTGGGTGTGTGTGTGGGGGTGTGTGTGTGTGGGTGTGTGTATGTTTGTTTTTTTAAGGTTTTTGTTTGTTCTCCTTGGACCTAAAGGAAAAGCCAGGTCATATCATGAGATCGGCCGAGCCATCGCTACTCTCATGTCAGACGAGGTGTGTGTCCGTGTGCCTTCTGTTCGAGTGTGTGCTTGTGTGTGTTAGATGTGTGTTATGTGGTGATAGATACTGCCAAGCTCCCCCTGAGCAGTAGGGCACAACCTTGACAGGAGATTGCACTAGAATATTCTAAAGGATTCTACTACCTAATTGGTCTACTGCACAACGATCCAGATCTGCTGTGGCAGCCCAACCCGATACATGGATTTGCTGATCTTTTTTGATGTGTGCGGTTGGTGCCCCCTGTGTTCTAAAAGCATAGAAGTATTATGGCTTTGGGTTTGATGAATTCAGAGATTGTTGTGTCTGTTTCTATGGTTACAGTAGAACTACACTTTCTATGTAACCCAGGTTGCAGTTCCACGGTTCTCTTTATGACATCACAGCCCCCTGTTACTAAGGCTGCATGCTCTCCTGCCCCTCAGGTGTTCCATGACATCGCGTACAAAGCCAAGAGTCGGAGCGACCTGGTGGCTGGCATTGAGGAGTTCCTGGATGAGGTCATAGTGCTGCCCCCAGGGGAGTGGGACCCCGACATCCGAATTGAGCCCCCCAAATCACTACCATCCGCAGACAAACGGTACACACCCACACAGGGGAACAGAGAAAACACCATCTTCCAGCCTTACCGTTACATACCACATACAGACCAAATGGGGTCCTGAGCAAATTAACAAGGATTGGAGGTTTAATAAAATATAGCGTGTTCATTTACTGTCGGGTGCGTGTGTGTGCAGTAAGAACATCCTGGCGGCCGGAGGTGGGGGTGTAGACAGTTCCCAGGTGAATGGAGATGCTCATCATGAGGGTGAGACAGGTGGAGGCGGTGGAGGTCACGTAGTCGGAGATGAACTCAAGAAGACAGGCAGGTGAGTGCTAACGCTAACACGTAGGCGCACAGGTAAGGACACAATTAGTGCCATAGTTAACACACATAGGCCTAAACATAAGGACACAGTCAGCTAATACTTACACACAAGCACAAATATAATGAGACCGTTAGTGCTAACGCTAACACAGGAACAATCATAATGACCGTTAGTGCCAACGCTAACACAGGAACAATCATAATGACCGTTAGTGCTAACGCTAACACAGGAACAATCATAATGACCGTTAGTGCTAACGCTAACACAGGAACAATCATAATGACCGTTAGTGCTAACGCTAACACAGGAACAATCATAATGACCGTTAGTGCCAACGCTAACACAGGAACAATCATAATGACCGTTAGTGCTAACGCTAACACAGGAACAATCATAATGACCGTTAGTGCTAACGCTAACACAGGAACAATCATAATGACCGTTAGTGCCAACGCTAACACAGGAACAATCATAATGACCGTTAGTGCTAACGCTAACACAGGAACAATCATAATGACCGTTAGTGCCAACGCTAACACAGGAACAATCATAATGACCGTTAGTGCTAACGCTAACACAGGAACAATCATAATGACCGTTAGTGCTAACGCTAACACAGGAACAATCATAATGACCGTTAGTGCTAACGCTAACACAGGAACAATCATAATGACCGTTAGTGCCAACGCTAACACAGGAACAATCATAATGACCGTTAGTGCTAACGCTAACACAGGAACAATCATAATGACCGTTAGTGCCAACACTAACACAGGAACAATCATAATGACCGTTAGTGCTAACGCTAACACAGGAACAATCATAATGACCGTTAGTGCCAACGCTAACACAGGTGCCAGGTGACCGTTAGTGCCAACGCTAACATAATGACCGTTAGTGCTAACGCTAACACAGGAACAATCATAATGACCGTTAGTGCTAACGCTAACACAGGAACAATCATAATGACCGTTAGTGCTAACACTAACACAGGAACAATCATAATGACCGTTAGTGCTAACGCTAACACAGGAACAATCATAATGACCGTTAGTGCTAACGCTAACACAGGAACAATCATAATGACCGTTAGTGCTAACGCTAACACAGGAACAATCATAATGACCGTTAGTGCCAACGCTAACACAGGTGCCAGGTGACCGTTAGTGCCAACGCTAACATAATGACCGTTAGTGCTAACGCTAACACAGGAACAATCATAATGACCGTTAGTGCTAACGCTAACACAGGAACAATCATAATGACCGTTAGTGCTAACGCTAACACAGGAACAATCATAATGACCGTTAGTGCCAACGCTAACACAGGAACAATCATAATGACCGTTAGTGCCAACGCTAACACAGGAACAATCATAATGACCGTTAGTGCTAACGCTAACACAGGAACAATCATAATGACCGTTAGTGCTAACGCTAACACAGGAACAATCATAATGACCGTTAGTGCCAACGCTAACACAGGTGCCAGGTGACCGTTAGTGCCAACGCTAACATAATGACCGTTAGTGCTAACGCTAACACAGGAACAATCATAATGACCGTTAGTGCTAACGCTAACACAGGAACAATCATAATGACCGTTAGTGCTAACGCTAACACAGGAACAATCATAATGACCGTTAGTGCCAACGCTAACACAGGAACAATCATAATGACCGTTAGTGCCAACGCTAACACAGGAACAATCATAATGACCGTTAGTGCTAACGCTAACACAGGAACAATCATAATGACCGTTAGTGCTAACGCTAACACAGGAACAATCATAATGACCGTTAGTGCTAACGCTAACACAGGAACAATCATAATGACCGTTAGTGCTAACGCTAACACAGGAACAATCATAATTACAGTTAATGCTAACGCTGACACAAACATTTAAAGCTAATATTAACAGACCGGCTTGTACCTAATGACATGTTATGCTGATGCTAACAGACATATACCTTATATATGTATATGTATATAAGGTATTTGTGTATATACCTTATATACTGCTAATGTGCAGACTTGTACACAACAGCAAAGTGAGTACATATGCTGACAAGGAAATTTACAATGGTGTACGTTAAGCGCTAATCTCTATATAAAAACGTTCTTTATTATAATTCAGTGATGCTAACAGATCCCAGGCCTAATTATGCTAATCCTAAATGTTATTTTACCTCTCCCTCCCTTTCTCTCTCTCTCTCTCTCTCTCTCTCTCTCTCTCTCTCTCTCTTTCTCTCAGGTTTTGCGGTGGTCTGATTCAGGATGTGAAGCGAAAGCTACCATTTTTTTTAAGCGACTTTTATGACGCTTTCAACATCCAGTCCTTGTCAGCCATCTTGTTTATTTACCTGGGTACTGTAACCAACGCCATCACCTTCGGTGGGTTGCTAGGAGACGCTACAGAGAACATGCAGGTACATAAGATTATTGCTGATCTAATTAGCCTAGTCTAATCAGATAACAGACGAACGAACTCCTGAAGATCTAGGGCATGCTTTAGGCTTCAGTGCACCTGTGCGCTTGTGCCAATGGTATGGGTGTGAGTGTGTTTTCTCTGCTTACTGAGCAACAGGTACTCAGAGTCATGCTGGTCTGCATATGGTGTGGTATTGGCTTATATCTCATGGGGGTTTAAAGCAATGCAAAATTAATGTGCGTGCGTGAGTATTTATGACCTTTCCGTCTACATTTTTGGAATCAAGCAGTAATATCTTCTGATCAGGTCCCGATGGGAGTTCCATACTCATGCCTGAGTTTAGTAGTTTTAGTGTGATCAGGTTCAGCTGAATCCAAGTTGCTCCACAAAAGAAGTAACTGCATGCATCCAATATCTGCATGTAGTTGTTTGGTTTTCTGGAAGAAAACCTGTTGAAATGTGCTGCAGAAACATCTACCAAACATCTCACACTGAGAGACCTGCAGTGAGACGCCACTGCTTCTTCTTTAGGGCCTTTCAGAGCTACTGAACCACGTGGAGTCTCATTCGCAAGACCTTTATAGGCATGAATGTTCTTTACGCGGGGATGCCTCAGACATGTCCTCGCATCACCACATTTTGGAAGTGGACAAGAAAAATATTAGTATTTCCTCTACAGACTATCTTTGCTTAATTTATTCAATAATAATCTGAATAATAATATACCTGTTTTAGTCAGCAAAACAAATCATATTATGTTCCTAATGACAGAATCAGAAAACGTTCGTGTTTATATCTTGTGTTACACGATGTGGAGATGTTAAGCGTGGCACACCTGACATTTCATGAAATGAAGAAAAAATAAATAGCAATAAATAGAACCTTGAACAGTTGTACTACAAATATATTTTAAACCACACTGCTGATACCTCTTGCATTGTTCAACACCGACAGGCTTGACAGACTCAGCCATGAACTTCTTAGTTTCAGTCCCAGTGCTGATTTAATTTTAGAGATAGTTTGAGGGGCGCAGAGTTTAACCCAACACCCGGTTATAGGTCCTTTCAGTGTTACTAAATCACATGGAAGTTCATTGATGGGGACCGTTCTGGCTCCTCCCTCAGACAGTGTGTAGGAAACCTAATAGTGACCTCCAGCAGCTACACTTAGAGCTGCTAGTATTTTTAGCCGTTAGTCCGCATGTCCGGTGTGATTCCTAGAGTTGTGCGGCAAAGACATTAGTGCTGCTGGTCTGGGATCAGTGCGCTTTTCCTGCACACCTATTCACAGCACTGGGAAGAAGAGGCTGGGCAAGTGCTTAACTGACTCCGAAACGGCAGGTGTGACACCCGTGAGGCTCTTAGCATTGGCTTCTGGGTTCACATTAAAAAATTATTTCCGGCCAGTCCCGGTTCAGATCAGCTGACATTCACAAATACTTCAGGACAAATGTGGACTTCATCTATAAAAAAAGAGGCCGCGCCCTGCCACTTGGGAAGTTAGAAGCCTTCACTCCAGAAATAACCCTTACCATGGTATATATAGTTTACTGATCGGGAGCGTTCTGACTTTTAATATTGTATCATGGTA
>NC_137517.1:13795000-13822500 GCF_041902795.1 Electrophorus electricus | reverse complement strand
TTTTGCCTTTCAAACGCTCCCCACTGCACACCAGTACCCCTCCACTGAGCCAAAATGGCTGCCATGCCTTTTCACTCGGAGGGCAGACTGCACTCAGTTTAGAGCCGTAAAGCACAAATCGTCACATAAAGTCCAGTTAAAAACCCTCCCTACCTTTTCGCGGCTGACAGCTGGGTTTCAACCAGGCGTTACCCGCGTGCTAGAGCGGGGGATCTGCGCCGTGAACGTTTGCCCCAATTTTTAGTTCTACCTCTCAGAAGGCTCGAGGTGCCACACGCTGTGGGTTCGCAGAAAAACCGACCGACCAGTGCAGCCACGGAGATCCATGACGAGCGGGCACCATGCAGAAATGTCCTTGCAATACGTTCTGCTTTTTTTCGTCTTGCTTTCGCTTCCAAGAGTACCGCTCCGGCTGTATGTCCGTAACTCAGTCCGTTTCTTTATCCATGACAATCAGTGATTGAAGAGGGTACTATGTGATTTTCTTAAGTGTATGTACTGCTGAGCATTTTGTTATTGTCTGTGTGAATATATATATATATATTTTTTTTTTGTCTACTTCATTTTTTAAACTAATGAGCTATAGGTACTCTTTAGTCTTTTATACTGATGGGAATCAATGACTTTTAACTGAGATAAAGTCACTTCTTTGCTGAATGTAGAATATAACGTTGCACCAACAGAGAACAATAATTAAAAATTATTTGTCAGATTTTAAAACTATTTTTTTTCTTAAACTGATCATATTCTGAAGCACTTTAAACAATCTACACAAATATTTAACGCAAATATTTTATTTGACATTTCAATTTGTAACTTTCTTTTTTTTTTCAAAGAACTTTTCAAATATTTTCAGATGTCTTCCGGTGGTCAGAAACATTGAAAATCTCAAATTGTCTTCCCATGGTGCACCTGTTCCTGTATATTTGTGGTGATCCCTAGTTAGGGAGTGGGAGTGTGTTTGTGTTGGGTGGGGGTGCTTAAGACTGAACTGCTCAAATCAGATTCTTCTTCCTTACTTGACAAATTGTTTTTGTGTTTGTATCAGGATGTGATTATTTGCTGTGATGGGAATTTGGGGAAAACGGCCTGAAAAGCCCAAGCCGATACTGCAGAAGAGCGACGCATAGAAGCTTGTTTTCTGAGGTGTTTATGATATTAAGTCTACAGTGGTCATGCCTCAACAGGCCACTGGTTTGGTCCCAGTAGTTGACCAACGTAAAACGCTTTGTAAAAAAGTTGAAGTGTTAAAGAGTGGGATTTTAGGCACCTCTAAGGCAAAGGTCACAGCAGGTGCGGTCTTTTGCCCCCTGTATCACCAGAACCACCCCCGCTGCATCTCAATAGCATTAAGGACTCGGCTGTGGATGAACGGGGCAGCACCCGACTGAACCTTCACACTGCTGAGCTGCCCCACCCCCACCCCCCACCCCGTTCTGCTGCGTTCCCGGGACAGAAATTGATCTGTATATGTTGGAAGATGTAACATTTTATGTAAAACGATATATATAAATGTAATAGTCGGATGCCATTAGGATAAAAATTTCTCCTTTCTCTTAAAGGATGGTTCTCAACAAATAAGTGTTTTTTTAATGTGTTCAATTCTTTCTCTCCAGACATCCTTTCTGTCCTTACCACGGGTTGTCGTTTTTTTTTTTTTTTTTTTTTCTTGATAGCTGTCGTGACATTTTCTGATGATTGAGGAAACACTGTAATTCTCGAATGAAACCGTTTAACTAAAAAGGCCAAAAGGAGCGTGCATTTGCGCACGCGGCGCGTCGCGAAGGCACCTGGTCACCACGCCACGGGATTCCGCCGCGCTCTGGCCCTCGTGACGCACGACTGCTGATCACAGGCATTCACTGTAAAGTAACAGATGGGTTCAGTCGGCAGTCACAAAGTGTTCTCTCATCAGGGAAGCATGCTTTATCATTATTTTGGAACATATATTGTTACAATCAGTTACTGTATGATTTGTGCATTAAATGTTGTCCCCCACAATCACTTACTGGATTTCATGAGCCAGCCTACACTACGGATGAAATTCTGTGTTCAGCGTAAAAAAAAAAAAAAGACAACTTAAAGTGGAAAGAGGAAAATAAAGTGACTGTCTTTGACCACTGCTTCCGTTGTGGGATTCGTTTTTCGATAAGTGCAGAACTCGAGCAGATCTTAGATGGGCCAAAATCAAACCTTAAGCCCTAAAACTCCAGGTCAAGTTATTATTAATTACAATAAGCGTAATTCTAAGGCAACTTAATATGCATCATCTATTAGTTATCCAGTAAGCACGGTGCTAATATGAAAGGTATGGAAGCGCGAGAGTGAGGCGTCTGGCGCCACCCTTGATTTAGTAGGTCAATTCTCCCTGTAGCTTGCACGCGCCTGATCCATCCGATCCACTTCTATCAGCGCCAGATGTATTGGCTCATGGTTGCAGGTGCACTGTGGGGTGGTAACCCGAGGGAGTTTACCCTGCCCGTTTAACTGCAGCAATTATTTACCCACAACGGTACACGGCAAAAATTGTGTTGCATCAGCAGGTTGCTTCATTCATGAGCTCTCTAGGTTCAATAATTCACCTTACTGCACGCAGCCCCGTGTGTTCGATAGTGCTGAAAGGAGCATCTGTTCGGTGAAAAGCTAGCGGGTGCGGAGTGTCTCTCATTACAAGCGCGGGTCACGTACAAAAGCATTTAAAAGGACAAGTCGTGGTGACGGCACGTTTTTATACATGTTGCATAACATACAAAATGTACTATTTACCAAAACGTAACTCCAACACGGTCGTGCATGTAACCGGAGCCGAATGTTCGCATACTTTACATCATTGCACATAACAGATCTCCCCACGCGAGCGGGTTTAAGGCGCGATGCGGCTCTAAAGGCCTTCACTCTGTAAAACGTCGCGCAGCAGCCGTTAGCTGCTACTTTGATCACCTGCCAGCTCGAGGCCTTTCGAGTGGAACGTTCTGTGCCGCGCATGGGACAACGGGGGTGCACGCGGATGAAAGTGATACCGGCAGCAGGTCAGCAGCTAGACTTCAAAAGCACGCATGCGAGGCCAAATATCGCGAGACGTATCCACTAAACTCGCCTTAGTTCAAGAGGAGAGCTAAAGCAGATTAAAATGACCTGTTTAATTTTGGGATTAAATTGTGTTTCATAATCCCAGTCCTGCGTTCCCACGGTCATCTTTGCACTCCGCTGACGCACCTGACCGAATATACGAGAAGCTGAATATTACTTAAAAAAGCAAAAGCAGCTTCACTGCGCCTCTGTAACTACAGACAGCTGCAGAAACTATGGGCCTAACCTGCAGAGCAAGAACGCAGTATAATTCAGATCTAAGAAAAAGCCTTAACTGAGCTAAGAGTCTCTTGCGCACTACAAATGGGCTGTCGATGTTTATAAATAGTATATTTTATCCGAGCCCATCTTAAAGGGTGAGAACTGCACATGCTTGAAGCTTCTTTTGAACTTCATATCTCGCGAAAGCACGTGGGAATGTTCTTGAAATGCAATACAAATACTTTTTTTTTTTTAAATAACCTTGGATTGTTGTTTAAATCACTGAGTCACAGTGAGATATCGTGTTGGGTTAAATTGTAACACAATTATTTTTGGCATTAACCCAACAAGGAGGATTTCGCGCAACGGAGTTTAACGGTTCATCTGGTGACGCTCCAGTCACAAGCCTCTGCTTTTAACGCCATGCACAGCAAATACGATACACGGCCTTCGGACCTTGTGCCTTTTTCATCGTATAATGAAAAGAAATGTCAATCCTCGGGAACCGCTCAGATCCACCTACTGGACTATGAATGAAGTGCACGTATTTCCATGCGTTAGCGCACGTCATCACAATATGGATATTAGTATCATGAAGACGGAGGAGAAATGTCAAGATAATTTAGCTAAACTGGCTAAATTTAGGCTGGGATTAGAATAAAAACTATAGGAAACATTTGAGTATGAGTATTTCGTGTACTAAAATAACTCGATCATAACGTTTAGTTGCATTTTATGATAATTGGAGTTTGACTATGGGCGTAATAAATTTGATACTGTGGGCATTACATGTAAAATTGCGCATTCCTTTTTAGTCTCATTTCATAGTTGTAGTGTATTCAACTTGTTAAATTCCGCTTTCTTTATATAATAATAATAGTATAAAGTAGGATACATATACGAGAGTAGTAGTGTGATGAAGGTTTCGGAAGAAACGGGACGTTTCGCGCAGAGGGTGAAGGGACCGTCACTGTCTGTGCACAAAGTCTAGTGACGAAGCTTTGGCCTCTTTCTGAAAATGGAAACTACAAATCCTCGTATGCGATCTCACAATACAGTTAATTTAATTGTGGTATTTATTTATGTCTACTTCAAGTTTCGGTTGATGTACGTGCGAGACACTTAAAAAGTGAAACCTCGATAAAAAAAAATGTTATCACGTCGATCGGGGGTTTGAGGGTGGAATCAAAAATGAATGATTAACTCAAGTAATCTGAAATTACAGTGGTATATTATTAAATGCTTTGAGTAACCTTTGGTGTCTATGTAAAGCTGTCCAAGTTGTGATTAGTGAATGAGTATATGAGTAGATCATTTCAGACACAGCTTCGGAGTCGTTAACCTTGCAAGGTCACTGACACTCTCACACACACACACACACACACACACACACACACACACACACACACACACACACACACCTGAAGAAGAGCATTGGACACACCTCACTGAGATTATGTGCACTTGGGCAGAACGTTCTGATTGACAGTTAACCTCGAGAGGCGCAAGTAACAAAAATCCCTTGAATTAAACGATAAATAGGACAAAAATTGCTAATGCTAAACGATAAATAAAGCAATAAACACTAATATTACATAAAAAATTAGGCCAGACAGAGAAATGGGCGGAGTTTCAGAAATGAGACAAGACACCATAATATACAACAGTAGCGTTCAGTTTTTCAATCATCTTATCGTTCTTTGAATCAAACCTTTCCACCCTCATGCAAAATCCCACTTGGTGGTGCACGACAAAAAGGGAGATAATGTATTACACACCTCAAATATCTCTGAAGAAGATTCCAGATGAGTAACTGCAGTGTACCTTACTAAGAAATGTAGATATAGTCAAAGTTATAGCAAAAGCACACAAAGCTTCCAGAGAAAGAGGACATTTCGGACAGAGAACCATCAGCTGATAGGGCCTCTGTACGAAAAGTCCTGTTTCTCACATGCAGTTTTACCGACCAATAACCATGCATTTTCATCAGGTTCATTTTCATCACTTAGTATTTGCTACTTCCCCTCACAGCGAGCTTGTAGCCCAACTGGATAACTAAAGACAGATCAAGTCTTTGCAAGAATATTTACATGTTACAGCTGCTTGCAATGACATATTTACATGTGTACACACATTCTGAAGTACGGTTCTGACTTAACTTTTGTTCAGCTGTGTAAACAGGCTGTAGTTGAGGCCTTAAAAGACCTCCTCTTCGTCTACACCCGACAGAGCTAGAGAAACAAAGCATACCTTCCCCTGCTTATACACATCAGATAATGGTCAATTATTTCCCGTTTTAGTGTTACGTCCTCATTTGATCATATGTACTAGTGCAGCCACCGGTTTCGCAAGTCGGAATGAATTAGCATTTTTGAAAGGTGGGAGAACGCTGGAAGAAACAATTGGAGAGGTAGTTCGCTAGGTATGTATTAAAGTAACGTCGTCGGAATACCTCCCGTTACTTTTGGAAACGTTTTTAAAGCTATAAATTGTCAGAGATCTGCAGCAACGCGGAGTCACTGTGGCCACAAACATTCCTATCATGAAAAATAAGTTTATGAATGAAACACCAAGTTTGTACATAATTTCAATGTTAATATACCAAACTGCATTTATGAAAGATAAACGATTAACCAGGTAATAAAAGCAATAAAAGCTAGGGAAAGGACATCCCTCCATGTATCAAACGCGACATGTTGAAGCAGGAACAAAACACAAGCACTGAACCATAAATAAATAAAAAAACGTTTACTCGCAAACCACAAACAGAAGCAAAAAGAAACAGGCTTTGCAAAGCGTCTGCACACACCAGAAGGCTGCAGTCGGCCACTTGTGGGGTTTAAACAGAAAGAGATATGACTGAGGAGCAGCTGTAGGCGATGACCATTAAGTGGGTGATTGGGCCCGGGGAAGCGACATGAGCGGCATGACTGGTGTGTGTGGGTGTGTTAGTTATGTGAGGGTCGGCTGGATAGCGGCCAGTGCGTTACAAGAAAAGAAAACAAGCGAAAACAACTTTCTTTTCATTTTTTTAAAGTGCATTTTGTGCGCCTTTATAAAGGACTGGCAGAGCACTGTCACTGTATGCTAATCGGATTTGAATGCAATTTTAAATGAAATAGATTTGCCAAAATTAACAGTAAATAGATCAGGTCCTTTGTAGATTTGTGAAAAGCAGAACCTCAGTGACTGCTGGTAGACCGTCCTGTAGAGACACAGTAAGAATCTGGTGGGCTGGGTACCCCACCACGTTTTGAAAGCCTACTCTGAAAATATTATTGTTTCCTCTCCAAGCTGCCTGGCTCATTTATTCAGCTTTGATTTGAGTGACGTGTTTAATTTAATCAGTAAAAGGAAATGTATCATGTTACTAATGACAGAATCAGAAAACATTTGTGCTTAGGCTATATTTTGTCACACGATGCCTAGTTAAACGCGGTACAACTGATATTTCGTGAAGTATTTTTTTAGTCAAAATAAACTGGAAAGCGATTGTACTACAAATATATATTTAAACCAAGGCTTGACAAACGCAAAACGTTTGTGAACCTTTTCTTTTCAGTCCCGGCGCTGATTTCTTTGGAGTGAAGACGAGGACTTGATATCTTAAAGGAAACACGAGTTTGATGGGTAGCCGAACTGAATGCGCCTTTCGTTCCTCAGCACTGTAAGCCTTTGCGAAGACCGTTACACGGTGGGAGAAACGCCGGGACCACCTCACATAATGATTATAATAATCGATTGGCGTGCCCTGTCCACACACACAAAGATGTCTTCGCAGTCCTGAAGGCTGTGGACCTCTACATCACGCCCTTTTAGTCAGGACGGAGGTGTCATGTTCTGTCTGCAGGCTCATGAACAACTCAGCAGATGTGTAAGTGTCCGTAAGATCAATATTCAAAAGCAGGCCAGCACTGCGGAGACTCCTTCCACCCCTAGCTGGTAGGCTCCACCTCCGCAAACAAACCACAGACAGGTTTAGTTCGTTTTTGCATCACCGAAAACGAAGTTTACACCGAACCCTTGGATCTTTCTGAGAATACACTCCCTAAAATTATTCTTCGGTGGTAGGTCACGGACCTGTCTACTTAAAAACAAACAAACTGCCGAAGACATGACGTTGGAGACTGCAGCACTCGGCTGCGAATGAGGCGTAATTTGACCTGTTTTGAAGTGGAAGGAGTGTATCGTCTCATAACGACGATCCTACGGGACATAACATCCGGCGTTCAAGTCAGCGACGCCGAATATAAGAAGACAGAAAAGGGACCGTTGTTAAGTTGTTATGCAAGCCTGCTATTTTACAAATGCACCAATAATAAATATTTACCGCATGTTTTTTTTTTTCTGGAACCGTGACGGAAGTTACCTTTTTTATTTCACGATTGCAAAACGCCGTGCATGCAGACTATTCCATTTGACTTTGCCCACCCCTGAACTCCCAGTTAGTGGAGTTGCATCAGTTACACAATAAGTTGTGTTGAAATGACAAATATAGGACTCTGCTACCTCTATTAGTTTACCGCACTATTTCGAGCGAGTGTGAAACATTTCAGTTTGTTTCTTTCCGTACAGGTGTTGTATAGTTGTCAAGAGCTACCATCTAGAGGATTCAAATGGTATAGGAATTCATTTGCACCGAAAACGCACGTTACACGCTTCTGTAACGCACCAATTCCACCGGTTTCAGGCATTTTTTGTTAGAAGAAAACTCAAGCCATTTTGTGCGGAATCCACAAAACAAACTGTTCATAACTCTGTCGAATTGTAATTCCAAGGTCCTTTCCAATGTAACTTTCTTATGATTACGAAGTTTGTAGTCTCCTGAAGGAAATGTTTGTATATTATTAATATCAATATGCAGTATGTATGTAATACTTTATGCACACAATGAACTCAGTAAAGTGGAGATTTATGGACCCGGCTTGTTAGCGTCACGAACTGCGCAATATGCCTTTTCTTGATCTGTTCAGGGGATCTGAATCAAAACGTATATAGGACCATTTTATCCAGGTAGAGAAGAGTTAAGCATGGCTTAAAATTCTCAACAACGTCAAGAAATAAACAAATAAACCAAAAAAGCATCTCAGTTGGATTTCTAATTAACCAACTGTCTATAAAAATAACAAGATGAAAAATAAATAAGGTTTAGCTACATTTGGCAACTCTAGCTTAAATTATGACATTTAAATCTTTTAACAGACACCCAGGTTTTTTTAATGACTTTGATTTCAGTTGTACACCGTCAATTAGTATTTAAAACATAACTAATGTATTACTCTAAGTTATGTGGTATAAACACTACTAAAGCCTTACTCCGTATATTATGTGATAATAGACATTGCTATTATCCTATTATGTATATTATCAAGAAGACGGTGAACAGTCTACCAAGCTGGTAGGCTAAACCTTAACCTATTAAATAAAACCCTGTTCATGGTTGGGGAAGCACAGAAATAGTTTAAGATGGACTGAAAATGACGTTTGCCACAAATGCCAGGACTACCAGTCAGCTTTTTATTTACCAGTCAGGATTTATTTAGGTCTAAGGCGAAGTCAGCAGCTAATTCAGAGTATTCTTCTCTAACATTATATTTCACGATTTCTAGTGGTTATCGAGCCACTCGTCAAAATGACTCTGTAAAAGATTTCATATGGGCTTACTGCGTTTTCTTTTTGTCTTTCTTCCCTTCAGATATCTTACGTTTCTTCTTAAGTTAATTAGAAAAGGATGCACTTTGGTACAATTTCACTACAGGAAGGCGGATGGCGGTCATATAACCTTTCTTTTTTTGTGGCGTTGAAAACCTAACTAAGATTGACGGCCTAATATCGCAGCAGCCCATCAACTGCCAGCTACTTTTCAGTTATCGCTTGTTAGTTAACTAGTTATGTTAGATTTATAGCTCCAGAGCACAACCAGAGCATGTCCTGTCCGCGCTAATCTTACTATATTTGCGGTAGAAAATGCATAGTTTTAATATATGCAAAAATACAGCAATATAACCGTAGCTTTAGTTTTATGTGTGTCAAAACATGTTTTAGCATGCAAACAGAACTTGCCCTGTTATAACCACTTAGGCTGTTTAGGTCATTTTAGGTCAATAAAGTATTTATTTGCGTCGCCTGACCAGCGGGTGGCAGTGTTGTACTTGGCGCAACTTACAAGGCGCATTAAAAATCGTAAACGAGGGGGTTAGGGGGGGACATATGAGACTAGTAGCGCTCCATGTCGAGATCAGCCGTTTGGAGCGCAGGCTCTTAAAATGCTGCTGGACACGACATGCGTTTTGCGGTCCTGCGGCGACCACGAACTGCAACTGCATTAATATCCGAAGCCAAGTTAACGGGCGTTGCGTTCAGTTTGCGTGACAGCGCGGCGACATCTTCGCTTGCGGATCGTAGCCGAGACGGCGGCGCTCGCAGGCGTCTCCTTCTTACGGATGACGAACTCCTCCGCGCCCTGCGATGTCGCGTCGGTCTGGCGTGTGGAAGCGGGCGCGTCGTGACGCCGGCGCCCTGCGCCACTAAGCACAAGCGACGCCCCCCTCAAATTTGGGCTTCCTTGCGCGCGGCTGCTCGCGATGACGGGCCGGGTGCACGCGTGGAGGCGCTTGCCCGCGCTCGCGGCCTTGCCGAGGTGCAGACGGTGGACGCTCGGGGTTTCCGGCACCAGAGCCGCTCCGCGCCGAAGAAGGATGGACTACCAGGTGAGCGGTCGTTTTCGGAACAGTCTCGGTGGCTGACGGAGTCGTTTGAGAAGAAGGACAAGGAAACTTTGACCGCGGCGGGGAGGGCGGGGGGGATGTCCCGGGCTGCGGTTTTGTCTTCGCGGTTGTCTCTTGACCTGCTGAAGATGTTAACAGCCGTTCGCCTCTGGACACGCAGCTGTCTGCGTGTCTGTCTGTCCAGCGAAACGCGCTGGACTCTGCTGTGTCCCTGGACAGGCGTCGTCCCTCTCCGTCAGCCACGTGCTTACTAACTCGCAGAGCAACTTAACGGTGCTCCAAGAAGCGATTCAAAACTCACGCCGGTCTAGTAAATGGTCGGTTAACTCCAACTTTGCAAAACCTTTCACTGCATTAAAGCTGATTTGGCATCAGCATCTTTTAAATCAAAGGTTAATGTAAGCAGAAGCTTAGCGAATACCCAACAAATGAATGTAAGGCGATAGTGGCACGCAAGCCATGGCTTTTGCTTTGGTGGTTAGCAAGCTGCTTAAGTTACTTTAAAAAAAAGTTATGTTTTTCTGATTTTACTCTTCGATGTAATTGAACATGGCTAGCTGACTTCGTAGCTATGTAAATTTACTGGAAATCACGCATTTGTTTGGTTTCTTTTTAGGGAAAATGTGCGTATTTTAGTGGTTTCGCATAGGCTCCTATTCTTGAACGCAAAGCCTTACGCGGCTTAAATCGAATTTGTGTACTTTATTTTGTGTATGGTTAAAAAAGCACCTCTCTTCGGGGTTAACACTGTAATGGTGTCGAGCGTGTCAGAATTCAGGGTCTTGAAGTAAGCCAAAAATGTAGCTTTGACTATCAGTGACCTAAGACTTGTGTGCAGCTGTTCCTGCTGCTATTGGCTCGATATGACCGATATTGCCGCGCACATACAACGGCTTTAAATACCTCTTTATACCAGTGCCATTGGTTTCCATAGCGTCAATCGCAAATCAAAAATGTAGTTTTGATGCATGCTATGCAAAGCACAGAAGCTCTTATCACTTCTACTCTTTGCAGGATGCAGTGTGCACCCTCAACACGCTGCAGACCAACGCGAGTGCCCTGGAACAGGTGCGCAGAGAGAGGGGACACCCCGAAGTCCAGCTCCAGGCTATGTTTGGCTTCCTGAAGAGAGCAGGCCTCACGGTACCGTGACACTGTAGAACCCTGGCCTCAGTTACTCGGGGAACACGCACGACACTTATCATACACATCAAAACACTTTGTCTCTCCCTCATCCATACACGTATGCCTGGTTTAACTGTACGATATTCGAGTTTACTGGTTTTGCATGCCTTCAGGTAGAAGAGCTCGATCATCTCAACATCATACATGTGACCGGGACAAAGGGAAAGGTAAGTGGGGTGTGTGGACAGTTCGTTGTTTCAGAGTAGATAAGAGTATTCTGATGGACGAGTAGTGAAATGATCCTCACGTGGGAAATGGTGTTTATCTCCCCAGGGCTCGACGTGTGCCTTCACAGAGCAGATTCTTAGGAGCTATGGATTTCGCACAGGGTTTTACAGGTACTGCAGAACGGCCGACCCGGAACAGCTGCGTATGGCTCGTGTATGGTGGAGTTCAGACTTGTCTGTGTCTGGTCAAAGTTCAAAGTCAGTTGCACCCAGATTGTTGCTAATATAGACAATGATCTTAGGTGAGTGTGCCAGTCTGGGTGTGACGCGAAAGAGACGTGTGTGTGTGTGTGTGTGTGTGTGTGTGTGTGTGTGTGTGTGTGTGTGTGTGGATTGAGTTCAGGTCATGGATGTTTGAGACAGAGCTGTGTGTCTGTTTGGTTTTTTTTCTCTGCCTTTGGACGTTACCACTCTTTGGGGTAATCCATAATGTGAATGCCAGGATGGTGATGTCGGCACAGTTGGCCTTTACGCTACGGGGGCTCCCCCCATGCAGTTGGTTTGACCCGCTGCACCTCAGAGGCCACCTGGTTGGCTCCTTCTCAATGTCGCGTTTCCGTCAGTGCCTGCGTGTTTCTCCTCCAGCTCTCCACACCTGGTGCAGGTGAGGGAGCGCATCCGTGTCGACGGCCACCCCATAGGGAGGGACCTCTTCGCTAAGTACTTCTGGGAGGTCTACGGACGCCTGGACCAGACCAAGGTGGGTGTGGCACTTGGCCAGTTTGCAGTGTGCCGTGCATTTGCAGGGCCCGCTTTGCTTTGCTTAGTTTGTCCCACGTGCCCGATCTCACGCCTGGTTAACCAGAAAACGGCCCCCTCTAAATGACACGGGCTTGGCAGGTGTGTGATGCAGAGACGGAGGCCAACAGCTCTGTGCACGCGTGCGCACAAAAATGTCCCTCTTGCATACGACAGCCCCGTAAAGAAGTGCCATTTGATATTGAGCTAAATTGGTGAGGCAGCGTAATATTCAATATTGAGTGAAACCAACGGTCAGCCTGTTTATATAGGGATCCTCCTCCTTTGGTGGACACTGGACTATGAGAGAGAGATGCAACTTCACGTCAGAAAATCACTGCAAAACGCGAGAGAATACAATGTAGAATTTAATGTTACGAGAACTGAGACAGTAAGTATAAATGACAAACACGACGTCCTAGTGATGATGGGTATGTTTGGAGTCTGGGTTTAAAGATTGAGGGTGTATCCGAGTCCTGAACTGAGGCAGGGGGCGCGTTCCATAGTTGCAGGGCCTTGTCAGAAAAAACTTAATCTCCTACTGTGGTTTTTCTAATTTGAGGAACTGACGGACCAGCGCTTTGTGACCGGAGTGTGCGTGCTGGGTTGTAAGACTCTGCGAGCTCACAGCAGAGCCAAACCATGTTTTAGATGTTTATAGGAGTCCCAAGAAGTATTTTATAATCCCTGGCAGCTAGTGCAGGCGTGAGGGTAGAGGCGCGATGGTGTCAAGTTGTCTGGCTCTAGCGAATACTAGATACTGCTACCTGAAACGGCTGGAGTTTGTTTAGTGGCGTGTTGGAGCATCCAGCTAGAGGTAAAGGCATGAATCGTCAGTGTTTTTGCAATTTTGGCAACGTTACACAAGTTGAAGAATGTGATTTTCCGCAAGGTTGCAAAGGGGAAGATCACCGTCTTGGGTCAGTGGTTTTGGTGGTACCATACCTAACGGCATGTTCGCAAATGACAAAACGGAGTAGTAGCTTGTAAAGAGAATAGTAACGGGCCAAGCGCAGATCCTTGGGGCACCCCGTTTTTCATTAGTGCAAAATCAGACGGTTCATGGCGGTTAGTCAGATACGATTGCCCTTTGACCTTTTGAACTCTCTTGCTCTCTGACCTTTTAGGATACCCATGGTGGCACCATGCCAGCGTATTTCCGTTTCCTCACCATCCTTGCCTTCCACGTTTTCCTTCAGGAGAAGGTGAGTGGCCTGTGTGATGTCGCCTGTTTTTTCCAGTGTGCTTGAGCAGTGTATCCGAAAAAACTAGAAAGCAGAGTCGTTCATCGACATAGTAATCTGAAATTGTATTCCTGCTTTTCCCATGATGCTGTGTGTGGGGGGGGGGGCGCGTCTATAGCAGGAGAGAAAGGACAAACTCCACCCAACCCCTTACTGAATAGCACAGCATGGCCTCACGTGGACGTTGGTTTCTTGCCCCGTGCTTTGAACCTGTGGCCTAGTCAGGTATGCGAGTGTTCTCGGAAGCAAGCTAGGCATGTCACCGGCCCATCCTCAGAACGACCGCTGTAAACGTACCAAGTTGTAAAAAAATGAGTAGAACCGTGCATTTGCTGAATTGAATTTTTCATCCATGACTTGCACAAAAATGTGCAGAGAGCATGAAAACCGTGACGCAGGCGGTCAACACGTGCACGTCTGTACTAATGAATGACTAGCTTACCAAACACCTGTTGTTAAGCATGTTAATTTTAGCATTGTAGCTAGATTGGTTTACAAAAACGTCACATCAGCAAAGTGCCGTTACGTCAGTGACAGCTGTCAGGAAAATGTTACCTAGTTATTAAGGTGTGTGCGTGGTGGTGGTGATGTGGTTGTGTATGTCAGGATGACGCACTTGTCCAGCTCATATTGGCTAAAAATCGGTTCAGTATTCTTAATTAATGCTGTTTTAAATTGGCAGTGAAATGAGAAGGGCTGCTTTTGCCCAAAAGGGGGTGGGGCATTGAGCAAGGGCGGGGTAGCTAGATGCTCTTGCCCAAAAAGGGGCGGGGCATTGCGCAAGGGCGGAGTAGCCGGATGGTATGTGGCGCGCTCGGCAGTTGTGATGGTGGCACAGCTGGTCTTTTGATGTGGTTTTGTCACCAGCCAATTCCAAGTATCAAATCTCAGTTAGACGTGATGCTGTTGTCTCCGCTCTGCCACGAACCAGGACTGTGTGTGTTTTTGAAACAATATAACAGTAAAATTAACGATTGTTTCAGGACTGTGTTTGTGAAAGGGCCCCGGTTTGGTTGGTGGGGATGGATTTTGTGTGTGTGCATGTGCGTGCGCACCCAGTGCATCTTCACATTGCAAAATGCTAGACTGGTAAACCGTCTCTGTTTGGGTTCATCGGTTTAAAGGTCGTCTGTCCACACTGGGACAGCGGTAGAGTTTCCATGCTCTGAAAATTCTGTGAAAATTGGATCTGTTGACCCAAAGAGATGCCACACGTGATCTTTTGCCTCTACTGCATGCATGGTTAACCTTTTCGTGTGTGTGTGTGTGTGTGTGTGTGTGTGTGTGTGTGTGTGTGTGTGTGTAAGGTGGACGTTGCTGTCATTGAGGTGGGACTAGGCGGAGCCTATGACTGCACTAATATCATTAGGTAAGAACTGCACCATCTTAGTCTGTTCACATAATGCGTCAGCTTGAAAGATTGGGAAGTGTCCTTGGGTTGTAAACAGACGCTATGTCAGTGTAACTTTATCAGACTGCTGTCTCACTCTGACATCTGGAGGGTGTGCGTCTGTGGAGGGATTTCTATCCCCTGTCACAGCTGCAGTTTAGTGAGTCTAGACTCTGTTTCAGAAGAGTCTGAGACTTTTTTGACTTGAGCCAATCGTTGGTCCATACTTAATTTAACCCAATTACGTATCCTCAGAATACATTAAAATTTACACAACGCATGCGTGTTGTGCATAATTTACTGTATTCTTTTATACACATCGTTATAAGCGCAATATTTGAGTTTCAGTATAGACACCTGTCCTCGCAAAGGCTGACGTTCACAGACCAGAAGGCCCCACACTGCTTGAGTAATGGCTCCAGAGTGCGGCCTTCCAGTTCTTGGTGTACAGGGGGCGCTGTTCCAGCTGTTCGCCCTGCTACTGAAAGCGGAAAAGCGGTCTGTAGGTGCGATCAGGACTCTAAAACCGTGTTGGAAAGCTGTGGGTTTGTGTATATGTGCAGGAAGCCATGGGTGTGTGGCATTTCCTCATTGGGCATCGACCACACCAGCATTCTGGGGGACACGCTAGAGAAGATCGCTTGGCAGAAGGGAGGAATATTCAAGGTGTGTGTTCGTGCGTGTGGTGCCAACCCAACACATGTTGCCCTGGAAACATGTTCTCTTGCGCTTATGAAATGAAATGGTCATTTTTTTGGGGGGGGGGGGGGGGGGGGGTTTGTTAGCCTGTGGTGTTTATGACATGCATTGTCGTTGGGGGGTGGTGGTGTTGTAGCCTGGAGTCCCAGCATTTACAGTGAAGCAACAAGAAGCACCCATGACGGTTCTGCAGGAGAGAGCCAAGGACATTGGTGTAAGAGAGAGAGACGCACACACACACAGCCATTGCGTGTTTCTAATGGTCACTGAACATCTTCCTAAGTGTGTGTATGTGTGTGCGCGTACGTGCGTGTGTGTGTGTGTGCGCGCGCGCGTGTGCGCCCCTGCCTCTCCCTGCACGTGCGCACAGTGCCCCCTGTCCGTGTGTCCCGAGCTGGACCAGTACCAGTCATCGGTGTCGGGCCCCGTGCGGCTGGGACTGGCTGGGTTGCACCAGCGTTCCAACGCCTCCCTCGCACTTCAGCTCGCCCACTGCTGGCTCCAGAGACGCTGCAGCGCGGGTGGGGGTCAAAATACTTCCTTAGCAGTTTTAGTTTTTCAAGTTTATTTGTGCATATGCGCATTAGTGTGTGCGCGAGCGTGCGTTAACCCACCTCTTCCTATAGCAGAGGCTGCCGTGGCGTCTGCGGAAGGTTCCGGAGGGCTCTGTGCCGCCCCGGCGTTCGAGCCCAGCCCTCGCATGCTCAGAGGTACAGCAGTACTGTACAGACCCACACCACTATGCTGTGCTATAATCTACGCCACTATACTTTATTATTCAGTGCTCTACTGTTGTTTGCTGATCTGCTCCATATACTGTATTGATCAGCTTTACTGTTCCACTATCTATTTATCTATACTGTACTTTCTGCTCTTTCAGAGAGGACACACACACACACACACACACACACACACCATCCCTGGAAGTCTTTTATACGGGATTTATAGTAGTTAATATTTGGCGCGTGTGTGTGTGTGTGTGTGTTCGCGTGCACGCGCAGGCCTGGCGGAGACAGAGTGGCAGGGGCGGAACCAGTGCCTGACGCGGAGCAGCATCACGTACTTCCTGGACGGTGCTCACACCACACGCAGCATGCAGGCCTGCGTGAGCTGGTTCAGCGAGGCGGCCGCGCAGCGCGAAGCGAGCGCCACGTGAGATTCGCCTCGCACCCTCTGCATTGGCTTTCTAAGATGTTGATGAGTAAGAGTGACGAAAGAATTTTCCGGAATACAGCTGTAAGATGTATATGTGTGTGTGTGTGTGTGTGTGTGCGTAGGGGTTCAGTAGTGCGGGTGTTGCTGTTCAATGCTACAGGGGAGAGAGACTGTGTTGCGATGCTTAAACTACTCTTGGTGAGACGCCAACATCAATTTCAAACCCTTCTTTAAAATCCCCTATGAAATGAGATGCTTTAGTAATGTCAATATCGTATTGTAATGTCTACGTGGACGCTCAAAAATGCTCCATGCAGCTTCAGTAATGCTGGTATTTTAACACGGCACTGGTTGCTCTGGTGTGTCTGGTTTTTTGCAGCCATGCCACTTCGATTTCGCCGTGTTCTGCCCCAACATCACAGAGACCATCGCCGCCTGCAACGCAGGTCAGCATGGCCCCGGCGGCGCTCGCGCTTGTCTGTGTAACGGCCGACACTCGCGTGGTTTTACCGTTCCTCTTCCCCTGCCCGCAGATCAGCAGAACTTTAACGTCTCCGTGGAGAACATGCTCACCCGCTGCCTGGACAACCAGCGGAGCTGGCGCGTCCTACACGGCCAGGAGGAGGAGCCGGCGGCGGAGCTTCTGATCGGCAGCGGCGGGCTCCCCCTGGTGGCAGAGCGGCGTAGCGCGACCCTGGTGTTCCCCTGCATCCTGAGCGCCCTCCAGTGGATAACGCAGGGGAGGGACTCGGTGCTGTCGGACCCCAGCAAGCACGTGGCGCCCGTGAAGGCCAGCGTGGCCGCTAAAGGCGCGCTGCTCCAGGAGGCGGCCAACATCCACGTGCTGATCACAGGGAGCCTGCACTTGGTGGGGGGGGCTTTGAAACACCTGGAACCGAGCCTAGCCTCCTAACACACAGCTGGGGGGGTGGAGAAACATCTAAGTGCTTCTTCCTGTGCCATGTTGCCATTCAGTTCCAGACCCAGTAGGTTCTCATACACTGGGCCTTGCACAGGTTACTTTACTTAATCCAGAACCAGTAGGTTCTCATACACTGGGCCTTACACAGGCTACTTTACTTAATTGACCTGCTGACACACTGCCACCACTGAGCAGGCGCTTAATGCACTTAGTTTTCACCTGTGCCTTCGTGTGCAAAACGGCCGGCTGTGCGGTTCTTCCGGTCTTTGTTTACCAGAGCCGGTTACCAAGCCACGGCTTAAACCTCTTCCGGGGCTGACTCGTTGCGTCTTTACCCAGCGTCCTGAGGAGTTCTTAACTAACTCTAATCTGAGCAGCACATTCTGGTCACTTGGCATGCAGACCTGGAATAACTAAAATGTACTGCCCTTTAATGATGTGTTGCTGTTCAAGACTAGGGTTGCCCTGACCAGAACACCTAGATGTAGGAGGCTGTTTGTGTGGGCTCTGCTACGGCCCGTTTGTATTCGTCTCTTCCTGACGTCTTGTTCGTGTTGTTGCGAATGACCTGAGGCTTGGAATAGTCCACATCTCAGGAAAAAAAAAAAAAGGGGGGGGGGGGGGAATTCCATTTGCATCGTCTAGCATCTGTGCCAGTCTTCATGCACCTGCGCCACTGAAATATTAAGTTTTGGGGGTTGACCAGGCAGCAGTGTGTGTAATGATCAAAATGGGCATAAGTTTTATCTTTGGGTTTTGGCTAAAGTTGCTTTAGAAGTTCAAGCAGTTCTGATCCGCAGGCACGTCTTTTTTCCCTTTTCATTATTTTAGTTCTTGGTTGAAATGTTTGTTTTTTTGTCTCTCGGGTGAAATAGGTAGATGGAAATCATTGCACTCGCATGAAGTGGTTGTTGTTTTTTTGGAAAGGGTGTTGGAACAGATTTTGGAAACGTGTGTGTGTGTGTGTGTGTGCGTGCGTGCGTGCGTACCGCCTCTTTCCACCTTTGATGTGCTGTATAAATGCGACGATGGAAAAGGGGCATCTAAATTTAACTGGGGGTGGGAGGTTATTGTCTGTATAGAAAATTGCCCCAACAGTTACCCCCTTGCATTGCTGTAGTGTACAGGGTGGACAAGATTTTTATTTTTTTTTTTTAAGGTTTTCTGTATGTTTGATTTAATTACATTAAATAATTTGTCAGAAATAATGTGTGACTTTTTTTTTTTTTTTTGCTCAGGTGACATTTTACATTTTGTGACCATTTCTGATGAGGTGCAGTGAAAGATCACTTTAAATCCTTACTCTCACAAACCGTCTCTTTTTTTTTTTTTTTTTTAATTTAGCGCTTAAGGAGTTGTTATCTTATGCTTCGTTAGTGTGGAATGTGCCGATTCGCCTCCCCCTATTGCCGAAGGCCAATAAACATTCAGGTTTCGATCTGCGGTACCATGTGAAGATGTCCATTATAATTCATCAGAAGCTCACACTTTCCCTTTGCATAATCTAATCAGACCAAAAGGTGTCGACGTTTGCTCAGGACAGCTATCGTTCAACGAGCTCCTAATCAATCTTCTCCTGCGCAGCTGCGCATAAACACTTTACTGCAAACTCTGCGGACAAAACCACCGCAAGCGACGTTCCCGCACTGGTTCTCAAAGTCGGTGTCCAACGGCGCGCGCACGGGGTCGCTGCAGACGACGGCGCGCGGCGCTGCTGGTTATAGGCGACGTGCAAGCGCGTGGCGCGCCACAGAAGAAGCGCGAGGATGCAGCGAGACAAAACCGGAAGCTCCGGCGGGGCCGACAAGTATGAATATTTTCACCCTTTTTTCACTCGTTGGGGACTATTGCCGTCGCGATTTATATCCCAGTGTGGTTCGGCGCGTTTAGCCGCGTCGGCGGAGGCCTGCAGCTGCCCCGTGGTCGTCCTAACGGCGCCGCCGCACCCATGTTTACGTGTAACGTGTTGACCCCGTGCTCTCGTGCAGGTCGGACCGGGAGACCGCCATCATGTCCAAGTACTACGATGGGGTCGAGTTCCCGTTCTGCGACGAGTTTTCCAAGTATGAAAAGCTCGCAAAGATCGGCCAAGGCACCTTCGGGTAAACAGGCTCACTCCGCACCTTCACATTATAGGCCCGTGAGGCAATGTCGGGGATAAACGGTGTCGCGCTAGCTGTGGTGGCCAGCTCACATCGGTCCGGATGTTTTGTCGCGCTGATCTTCTCTAGGTTGGCCAGCCGTCGTGTGTGGTTGCTGTGCGAGCTAGCTATGGTGTGCGTCTGCATGAATGTCTGACCTGAAATAGCGTTGCTTTGACCGAGCTAAACGCATTGCTCGGATCGCAGCTGAAGCCTGTTCGTGCGACGTTGAATTGCAAAATATATTCTGACGGTAGGGAGGTGTTCAAGGCCAAGCACAGACAGACGGGCAAGAAGGTGGCGCTCAAGAAGGTGCTGATGGAGAACGAGAAAGAAGGGGTAAGTCTCGAGCTGGCCGATGCGCGCGGGGCGGCCGCTTCTGCCGGGCTGGCTAGCGTGCGCTAACGCCGTCTGTTGCCGTGCTTTTCTTCAGTTCCCCATCACGGCTCTGAGGGAGATCAAGATACTCCAGCTGCTGAAACACGAAAACGTCGTGAACCTGATCGAGATCTGCAGGACCAAGGGTGAGTGGTGTTTCTGGTGCGAAAGTCCCTTTTAGGTTAGGAGAGCCTACACTAGACAACAGCTGCTCAGTCTCTTGGCTGTAATTGACTCTGATTTACTGTGTGTGTGTGTGTGTGTGTGTGTGTGTGTGTGTGCGCGCGTCCTGTAGCCACACAGTTCAACCGCTACAAAGGCAGCATCTACCTCGTGTTCGACTTCTGCGAGCACGACCTGGCCGGACTGCTCAGCAACGCCAACGTGAAGTTCACGCTGTCGGAGATCAAGAAGGTCATGCAGATGCTTCTGAACGGCCTCTACTACATACACAGGAACAAGGTGAGCGCGTTATATGGCGACTTCATGTAGTTATGCATTGTCGTCCTTTAAAGCGTCATTAGGTGTGTGACGGGTTAAAGAGCGTGTGTAGAAATTGATGTGTCGATCGGATCCCTGTTCGTCCGCAACCTGATCGGATCCCTGTCTCCCCCCGCTCCAGATCCTGCACAGGGACATGAAGGCGGCGAACGTCTTGATCACGCGGGATGGCGTCCTGAAGCTGGCCGACTTTGGCCTCGCGCGAGCGTTCAGCCTGGCCAAGAGTAGCCAGGGAAACCGTTACACCAACCGCGTGGTGACCCTGTGGTACCGGCCGCCCGAGCTTCTGCTAGGTGGGGGGGGGTTATCCTGGAGATGGGAATATGACTACTGTTTTACCGTGGTTACGTTTGACGTGACGTGATCTGGTTTGAGATTTGTCTGTACTGTGTGTGCGTGTGTGTGTGTGTTTGTAGGGGAGCGAGATTATGGTCCCCCTATCGACCTGTGGGGTGCGGGGTGTATCATGGCTGAGATGTGGACTAGAAGCCCCATCATGCAGGGCAACACAGAGCAGCATCAGCTCACACTGATCAGCCAGCTGTGTGGATCCATTACTGCAGAGGTAACACACACACCTCTGGCTCCTCATCAGAAACATTTCAGAGCCTGACTGTGAGCGTGAACTGTTCGCTAGGAGAGCTCAGTCATTCCACCACTCTTTCTTCCCTCTCTCTCTCTCTCTCTCTCTCTCTCTCTCTCTCTCTCTCTCTCCCCCTCTCAGGTGTGGCCAGGCGTGGATAAAAAGTATGAGCTTTATCAGAAGATGGAGCTGCCCAAAGGCCAGAAGCGGAAGGTGAAGGACCGCCTGAAGGCTTACGTGAAGGACCCGTACGCCCTTGACCTCATCGACAAGCTCCTGGTGCTCGACCCCGCCCAGCGCATCGACAGCGACGACGCACTTAACCACGACTTCTTCTGGTCCGACCCCATGCCTTCCGACCTCAAGAACATGCTCTCCACACACAACACCTCCATGTTCGAGTATCTGGCCCCGCCCAGAAGGCGAGGACACATGCCCCAGCAGCCGGCCAATCAGAGCAGGAACCCTGCCACCACCAGCCAGCCAGAGTTCGACAGGGTGTTTTGATTTGGCTTCGAGGCAGGTTTAGGCAGACTGTGATTGGTCAGGTAGAAGACAAATGTGTCGGATTGGCTGAGCATGTGGGCGGGAGGTCATAACCAGCCTTGCCCTGTAGCGTTTTGGACGTGATATTTACATGTTTATTATTTTCATGAATTATTGTTTCTCGTTGGTCTGCCAACATGCGTTGTCGTTCCTAGCTTCGACCAGGAGTTCTACAATAAATTAGGATTTGCTCGTACAACTTTAATCTTAAATTAGGATGGCGGCCAGTCGAGCCAAATGACTTTTCCCAGAGCGTAAGCCAACCTTCAGGTGGAACAAACTTGCTCCTGAGTCAGTGAATCCGCCTTTGCAGCGTTCCGGCCCTTCCCAGAGGCCCCAACTCTCCGTCGCTGTGCGTAGCTTAGTCGTCTCTGTCCGGCTGTTTCCAAGGATGTGTTTAGGTGGACGGCAACATGAAATCGAGGGCCGGTGTGGCGCGAGGTGGCCAGTCCCCAGGAACTCCAGGCACGTGGCTGGGAATTCCGCCTTCAGCCTCACATGGACGTTTGCGTCGAGTCCCTGAGCTATTTTGGGCCCGGCGTGGCCGTGCTGGTGTTAATAACTACCATCTGCCCTGGCTCAGGAACGGGTTTGATGGGAATACGTGTCAGGGTAAGTTGCTTTTTTAGATAATGTAGAAGAAGAAGAAGAAGAAGAAGAAAAGCAATTTTTTCTATGATTGGGAAGCACGGAATGCTCGCGTGCAATTCTCGTGTGGAATACCTGTCAGAGGGCCAGTGATCTGAACATTTGAATTTACTACTGAAATCCCTGACTAAAGTGCAGTTTCGCTACAGAATCCCCTGATCAGGGATAGTTTTTCCTGGCACTGCTTGCTGCCAGCCTCGGAAAAGTTAGGTCATCAGGGCAGTCGCTGTTGAGCATTCTTTTAATGTTCGATGAGAATATTAAAAGTAAAAGGGATAAGTTTGACAAATCAACCATGTGTTAAGTCCACAATAAACCTCACAGTACCTGTGGGCTCACAGAAGAGTTTAAGATAGCTTTTTTTTTTTTTTTTTAAATACCACCCTGCTAAAGTCTTCATTTTCCAGTTTTACTGTTTTGTTAAGTTAATTTTTTTATAATGATTTTATTTGTAAGTTTGTGTTGGTTTAATTTGCTGAAGGTACCTGTAAGTGCAGTACCAATAAACCTCTCACATTCACTCAGCGTGGGGATTTGTTGCCTGATTATCAGATTTGAAACGTTCTAAAAAATAATGCTGTGAAATAAGTATGGGAAATGTGATTCACTCTTAACGTGACCGCGACTGACGGATGCAATGCTCCTACACGGCCACCAGATGGCACAATATCTTTTAGAATTCCGAGAGCTCATTCTTGCTTTCTTCACAAGAATACGTACTATCTTTTACTGAAAAGGTACTAAAATTAACCTAACGCGTGTTGCATACAAACCCGTGCAACATTTAGTCTATGAGCATCGATACGAAAAATACGTCAGGTTTTCTTACCGCGACAATTGCGATCTAAAACGGACCTGCACGTTTATAAAAGGAGTATCGGAACAATCGTTGGGTTCGGCTCTTGTGCCATGTGGGGTCCAGCCCGGTAACGCGCCGCTTGTTGAGCTACCGCCGCTCTGCGCCTGCAGCTGTCATTCGGGGCTCGAGCGCCGGCGGGTGCGATAACGGGGCTTGTACTTCTGTGGCTCGTGGCAGTTTTGAGGAAGATGAAATGAGGTTCTGTTGGTTTCCTGGGTGAAGCGAACGTGCTCGCGCGCTGCACTCGTCAGGAAAGAGTGCGAACACCGCCTCCCCCCTCCACACACACACACACACACACACACACACACACACGACAGTCCGAATACCCACCCACGCGCCGCAGACTGACGCTCTTCCCCGCGGCCGTGGTCTGTAGTCGAGACGCTCCGTTTGAACCGTGGATTACGACGGGGGGACCGCGCGGAAACCATGAGCTGGGGAACCGAGCTGTGGGTAGGTGGAAGCGTTTACTACCTCGCGCGCTTTCGGGCTCGGCAACGCGTTTTACCGCTCGCGCTGTGCTAGGATTCACGGAGTCCGTTTCTGCGGTTGCATGCATTTGTTGCCTCGCGCTTTATGCAGCTTCACCGAGCCTGCAGCGCATCCCCAACACCCCCCCCCCCCCCCGCCCCGGGCCCCTGACGATGAACACGGGCGCGGGTGCGGGACTGAAGATGCTCCGTTAAATCCGGTCCTCTGCAACGGGGAGAGGACCGCGCGGAGCGCTGCAGTGGCTCCAACGGAACCTGCTGCTTCCGACGAGAGAGCGCACGCCCCGCTGCTCTGGGCTGGTTCCGCTCACGGGCGCCTCGGTTCTCCGCGGTAACGTTATGGTCTCTCTGCCTCCCGCCGCGACAACGTTGTTTTCCGATGTCGACGCGGTGGAAGAAGCCGAACGAAGTCTATAATCTATACATCTATAATCTATAAATCTAATAGTCTATAAAAATATAATCTCTAAATTCATAATCTATAATATATACATCTAAATCTATAATCTCTAAATATATATAAATCTATAATTATAATCTATACATCTATAAAATTGATCATCTCTAAATATATAATCTATAAATCGATAAGTATAAATCTATTAATATATAAATCTATCATCTATAAATATATAATATATAAATATAATATATAAATCGGTAAATCTATAATCTATAAATTGATAATTCTATAATCTGTAATAGAGATCTTGTGGCACAGTAATCCGCGGGCCGGCGTCGTTTGGCTGTCGGGAGCGCCGGGGGAATGCTGGCGGAGTGCAGGGGAGTGTTGGACGGGAAGCGTGTGATCGCTGCACGGTTCGGGATGGGTCCATTCGCGACAGACGTTAGGCCCAACACACCAGATCGGTCGCGGCCGTACCGAGTCTTGTCGCTTAGCACACGTCCACCACGGAGAAGCTTAGGGGTTTTAACTTCTCTGATCTGAGAAGTGCAAACCGTACATGAATCCAGTTTAAACTGATGCCAGAGTGGATGGTTCTGAGACGGAGAACGGCGGAACAACTGTCAGGCTGAGTGTAGCAGCCACAGTTATAGAGAAGGTTACGTCCCACGGCTGTAAGAGTCAACGGGAGTCAAAAAGGAACCAAGCGTGAGTTAGAGTTTGGCCTGTCTGACTACTTTATGAGTTGCAGCCGGAGGTGCCCATGTGAGGGAGAGAGAGAGGGAGGGAGAGAGAGAGAGAGGGAGGGAGAGAGAGAGAGAGAGAGAGAGAGAGGGGTGTATGGGCGCTCAGAGGATGACAAGATAAATGTCATGACCATAAGAGTCACCCATAGTGTGGATGCCCCCTGGCATCAAGCCAGCACACGCACACACACACACACACACACACACACACACACACACACACACACATACATATATATATATATATATATATATATATATATATATATATATATATATATATATATATATATATATATATATATATATATATTGTTGTAATAACTAACTGAATCTTGGTGTAAGTAAATGTTCCTAATGCTAACCCTAAACCTCACTGTAGCTCTAATGTGAAACCATCTTACCTTTAACCGTTATGGCCAGGCCAAGATGAACTGAAACATTATCAAGACATAAAAATAAATGCTCTCAGTCCTTTAGATTCAATTAAAAGGCTTCATTTTGTTAAAAATAAACTGGATCAGTGTAATGCCCGTGTTTAGTGGGATTTTATGTTTTACTATCCTTGCAAGGACACTTGGTCCTCGCAGTTGTGGAAACACACACACACACACACACACACACACACACACTTTAGTCCATCTCACTGAAGTAGTGACTGTAGATGGACATGGCTGCGTGGGGCTGTTATGTCATAGTTGTGAAATGCAGAGGAAGCTCAAAGTCGGCTTCATACCGAGCAGAGCCGTGAGGTGAGGTGGCGTGCGACACACGCCTGGAATGAGTAGACATTTCCATCATGCTCTGTTCTGTTTGGTCTGCAGTTAAAACAGCTCTCCTCACACCTCTTTATTCTGTCCATCTTTCTCTCTCTCCCCCCTTCCCATGTCAGTTCACTCATTGTTTCCATCTTCTCATGCTCATTGTTCTCTGTTTTCTTGTTAAAGAGCTTAGCATCAGTCGGTCACTCTTAGCGCCCCCCACTCTCTCTCTCTCCCTCTCTGTGACTCAGAGTTCATGTAATTGATCGCAAGTGCTGATTCTTTCAGGCGCATTCCTGTCGTCCATTTCTCGTCATCGTTCTCTTTATTCTCTCCCATCTTGCTTCTTTTTTTAACATGCACATAATCCAGTTTTGTGTGTGTGTGTGTGTGCACGTGTGTGTGTGTATAAGTGGTATGAGTGTGTCTGTGTGTGTATGAGTGTGTCTGTGTGTGAGTGAGTGTGAGAGACCAAAAGCTCCTGCTTCTGACACTAATGATACTTTCACCCACAATCACTGTATGTACACCACTGATATAAACTATGTTGGTGTGAAATGCTTCTGATCATGCTTTCTCTCTCTCTCTCTCTCTCTCTCTCTCTCTCTCTCTCTCTCTCTCGCTCTCTCTCTCTCTCTCTCTCTCTCACACACACACACACAGTTATACACACCTTATGCAAAAGAGTCTACACAGTGGTAGTGTGCTAGTCTATGTGGTAGTGCTCTAGACTACACAGTGGTAGTGTGCTAGTCTGTGGTAGTGCTCTAGACTACACAGTGGTAGTACTCTAGTCTACACAGTGGTAGTGCTCTAGTCTACACAGTGGTAGTGTGCTAGTCTATGTGGTAGTGCTCTAGTCTACACAGTGGTAGTGTGCTAGTCTATGTGGTAGTGCTCTAGTCTACACAGTGGTAGTGCGCTAGTCTATGTAGGTAGTGCTCTAGTCTACACAGTGGTAGTGTGCTAGTCTATGTGGTAGTGCTCTAGTCTACACAGTGGTAGTGTGCTAGTCTATGTGGTAGTGCTCTAGTCTACACAGTGGTAGTGCTCTAGTCTATGTAGGTAGTGCTCTAGTCTACACAGTGGTAGTGCTCTAGGTAGTGCTCTAGTCTACACAGTGGTAGTGCTCTAGTCTATGTAGGTAGTGCTCTAGTCTACACAGTGGTAGTGCTCTAGTCTATGTAGGTAGTGCTCTAGTCTACACAGTGGTAGTGTGCTAGTCTATGTGGTAGTGCTCTAGTCTACACAGTGGTAGTGCTCTAGTCTACACAGTGGTAGTACTCTAGTCTATGTAGGTAGTGCTCTAGACTACACAGTGGTAGTAGTCTAGTCTATGTAGGTAGTGCTCTAGTCTACACAGTGGTAGTGCTCTAGTCTATGTAGGTAGTGCTCTAGTCTACACAGTGGTAGTGCTCTAGACTACACAGTGGTAGTAGTCTAGTCTATGTGGTAGTGCTCTAGTCTACACAGTGGTAGTACTCTAGTCTATGTAGGTAGTGCTCTAGTCTACACAGTGGTAGTGCTCTAGACTACACAGTGGTAGTAGTCTAGTCTATGTAGGTAGTGCTCTAGTCTACACAGTGGTAGTGCTCTAGACTACACAGTGGTAGTAGTCTAGTCTATGTGGTAGTGCTCTAGTCTACACAGTGGTAGTAGTCTAGTCTATGTAGGTAGTGCTCTAGTCTACACAGTGGTAGTAGTCTAGTCTATGTAGGTAGTGCTCTAGACTACACAGTGGTAGTACTCTAGTCTATGTAGGTAGTGCTCTAGACTGCACAGTGGTAGTGCTCTAGTCTATACAGTGGTAGTAGTCTAGTCTATGTAGGTAGTGCTCTAGTCTACACAGTGGTAGTAG
>NC_137517.1:13767500-13790000 GCF_041902795.1 Electrophorus electricus | reverse complement strand
GCTGTATGATGTAATAGCTGTATGACGTAACAAAGCTGTATGATGTATCGGGGCTGTATGATGTAACAAGGCTGTATGATGTAATGGCTGTATGACGTAACAAGGCTGTATGATGTAACAGGGCTGTATGATGTTCACTTCATGGCCCTATGAGACCAAATCTTTGCTTTGTTTACACAGTGCAGCGGAACTCAATGAGAGAGACTCTTAATGAAACTGACCATGATGCACTGCGATGTCTTTGACTCCTGGTAGCACTTCCGCTCACAGCCACGCCTGTAGGGCTGCTTCAGGGTGGCAAGTGAAGGCGTTTCCTGCCCAGAGTGCCCTGCTTTAACGAACAGCCTCGTCTGAAAAGAGCAGGTAGCGACTGCATCCCCTCCGAGAGCCGGACCGGGGTGGTCCGGTGGTTCCACGCCGTAGTTGCTGTGGCGCTCTATAAAAGTGTTTAGCTGTACTCCAGATCAGAAAACAGCACAACAAAAGGAATCTTTATGGAACAGGAGATAACCTTTTAGTGAGGCCTGCACTTCTATAAGTGTGTGTGTGTGTGTGTGTGTGCAAGAACCTTAAGTAAGAGTTTGATCTGGAAGTGGGAGTAGGGTGAGGTGCCTACGCACATACAGACACACACACACACACACACACACACACACAGATACTGTCAAGCGGGTGGAGAGTTGGCTTGCCACAGGGAGGGAGATCTCAGCTGTCAGTATTTGCGTCTCGGGTGTCCGTGTCTAAAACTGTAGCGAGCGGCGACTGGTGCAACGGCTAACGGTTAACACGGGGTGGTCATGGATGTGAGCAAAGTGCAGACTATAGTGAAGGAGCAGCACCTGAAGGTGAGTCTGCCCGGATCACATCCGGGACACGTCCGGATCAGGAACGCAGCTCTGCTTGCTTCAGATGGCTGCTGATGGTGTTGATCTGGATTTACCACTTACTGTAGAGCAGTTGAGAAGCAGTACGTTGTGGTTGAAAGCTTTGGTGGAGTCTAGTTAAGCCCCGAACTGCGTCCGTGGGGCACAGGCTGGATTATGGGTAAGGCACCCGACTGCTGTGATGTGATTTCCCGGGTCTGTCAGGGTCACCCAGAATTGCCGATTCCATTACTGTGCTAAAAAGGCCAGTAGCTTTCATGACTGAGTTCGTTATTCCGAGCTGCCCTTGTCATTGGTCCGTCGCGGCATCCTCTAATCTAATCGGCGCCGTCCTTCCCCGAGTCCATTATGACATGGTGGACGGGTTGAATGGGAGCAGCTGGAGTCGTCGAGCCGGTGAGCTCAGACAGCTCCTGGTGTGTAAGTGCCTCTGTGCTCGTGGCCCAAGGGAGCTACGGCTAGTTTATAACAAACAAACAAACAAATAAACAATCACGGCCTGGCATGGGCTCCCTCCGGGTTTCCCTGCATGTAAAGCCTGTTTTGATGTTTTAAAGCAACGTGATCATTCTTGATTGATCTTGGAGGACTGGCGTGCCCTGATATTGGGGAGACTGGGTATGAACTCACACGTAGGTCCCTGCGGGATCTGATACTCCATCACAGTCGGCGTTTCCATCTGATGGCACGGCTGTGCACGCGCGCACTTAGAAGTGAGACGGGTGAAGCACGTGGGCGTCAGGCGTGAGGGGAGACGTGTGAAGCGCGCAGGTGTCACACGTGAGGGGAGACGGGTGAAGCGCGCGGGCGTCAGGCGTGAGGGGAGACGTGTGAAGCGCGCAGGCGTCACACGTGAGGGGAGACGGGTGAAGCGCGCGGGCGTCAGGCGTGAGGGGAGACGTGTGAAGCGCGCAGGCGTCACACGTGAGGGGAGACAGGTGAAGCGCGCGGGCGTCAGGCGTGAGGGGAGACGTGTGAAGCGCGCAGGCGTCACACGTGAGGGGAGACGGGTGAAGCACGCGGGCGTCAGGCGTGAGGTGAGCCACGTGAAGCGCGCAGGCGTCAGACATGCTGGGCCCGTGTTGCTAGGAGCAGGTGCCCAGCACGTCTGACGCCTGCGTGCTTCACGCGAAAAAGAGCAGATCAGAGAGGTCGAGTTTAAACTGACTGATGGGGAGAGAGAGAGTCAGACAGAGAGAGAGAGGAATGGACTTATTGTAGCCACATGCGGGAGTGTGAGATGGTTACAAGGCTAATTAAGCTAATAGGGAAAGTGCGCTTTTAACATGCTCCACACAAACACACACTCACACTCACACACACACACACACACAAGGTGAATTAGAACCACGTGCTGAGCTGCTTATCAGCTGCGAGGGCCGTTCACTGGTGCTGCGCTCAATCTGCTCAAGCCAACAGATAAAGATGAAAGATTCCACACTGGCTTCAGAGAGGTCTGCAAATAGAGTGGACACACACTCACACACACTCGCACTCACACACACTCGCACTTGCATGTGTGCTGCCGGTAGGGGCTGATCCAAGGTTGTAACTGGAGATGACATGTTTCCTGCTCAGTGTGTGTTTGTGCGAATGGGTGTGTTGGGTATGTTTGTGAATGTGTGTGGTGTGTGTGTGTGTGTGTGGAGGGAATTCTTGAATTAAAGGTTACAGTTCTTCTGAACTGGCAACAAGACTACATGGGTGTGGCCAGAATACAAGAGAAAGTGTTACGGTTACAGAATGGTTATAGAATGACATGCTACGGTTACAGAATGACACAGAAGGGATGATTTACTGATTCAAAGGGAGTTATGGTAACGGCATTAGACAGAGAGAGAGAAGACAGCGAACCAGAGAGAATAATACACTACCGTTACTGTAAACTTGTAGAGTCCAGGAGGAGTTTTACAGACATTTTCCCATAATGAATTGGTCTTCCCAGCAGAGGAAGTGGGCAGCCACAGGAGGAAGCTGTTAGGTGACCTGATTTTAAACTGTCAGCTGTCATGAACAGATATCAGCGCACACACACACACACACACACACACACTCATGTACAGAGTATGGTTTTTGAGATTAGAATTTGTTGTGAAGGTCGGGTGAGATATTGAGAGTTGCTGTTCTGCTAATCTGGTGAGAAGTGATCTGCCCCTCCACGGGAAAGATGGGAACCAAAAGTCATTCTTGGTTACGCTGGATTGCAGGGAGTAGAGAACATGTTCAAGAATGCCGGTGTGAGTCCAGTAGAGTTCAGGAGCTTACCTTACCAAGCAAAGGACGATTTAACAGTGTTAGTTCTGACCAACAGTGTTAGTCCTGGTCATGTTGGTGTTAGTCCTGACCAACCGTATTGGCCCGACCCCATGCAATTTATACTTTAGTCTGTCCTAAAACCACAGCTAAAACGCACGATTAAGAATCACAACACACACCTGGCTACGTCAAGGCAGCACTGAAACCAGCAGAGCCTCGCACAAGGTGTAATGACAGTGTGTAGTGTACGAGTGTAGTGTACAGGTTGTAGTGTACGGGTGTAGTGTACGGGTGTGGTGTACAGGATGTAGTGTACGGGGTGTAGTGTACGGGTGTAGTGTACGGGTGTAGTGACAGGGTGTGGTGTACAGGATGTAGTGTACGGGTGTAGTGTACGGGTGTAGTGTACAGGGTGTAGAGATGGTGTAGTGTACAGGTGGCATTCTGGGCAGATGATGATTCCAGGACAAGCTGACTGTAACTATGCAAATAAAGTCAAATTCCTCAGTGGTTGTCTGTCACATCTGGATAGCTGGTGTAAGGTGTGTGTGTGTGTGAGAGAGAGAGAGAGAGAGAGAGAGAGAGCAGGCAGAGAGCAGCAGGTGTTGATTATAGTGTTCAGTAGGGAAGATCAGGTGTTGAGCATTAACACTCTTGCAGAATGATGTGCTGTTGTAATGTGTGGTCAGTATGCCCTAATGGGGCAAATATTCAGTGCCCAACTCTGTGGGTCAGCTATGTGGGACTAAATTATGCTGACACTGAAAATGTTTTTCCTCTGGGATTAGACTGTCCAGAAAACACCACTACTGTACTCAAATAAATTAGTTCATGAACCGTGTGTTTGTGTTTGTGAGAGAGAGAGAGAGAGAGAGAGAGAGAGAGAGAGAGAGAGAGATGGTTTCTGCAGATAGGGGCATTAGCAGCTTGATCCAGTTCTCTCTCACACACACGTGCACAGTGATGCGTGACCTGAACACAGTCTCTGTACATGTGTGGTAATGACAGTTGACTTCCTCTTTAATCTGCTCCTGTTCTTTGTGTGTGTTGTAGGTTTGACATCACAGTTATAAAGGATTACAGTAATTTCTGTCTGAATACAGACCTTAGTTTGGAATCCTCAAATAAGAAGCAGCCAGTCTGACTCCTCAACATTCAACACACACACACACACACAGCCGGTCTGACTCCTCCATATTCAATACACACACACACACACACACACACACACACATCCAAAAACATACACATACTCATACACACTCTCATACACACTCTCATAGAGCTAGAAACTGGCATGACTAGCAGACCATTACTGTGTTAGACTGTGTGCTGTCTAAGGATGTCCATTGGCAAAGGATTAGCTCTCTCTTCCTCTCTCTCTCTCTCTCTCTCGCTCGCTTGCTCTCTCTGAGTGTGTGTTTCATATTTAGATACAGAGAAATGAGTTTGATACAAATATTGGATATAAATAGCTCTGGAATTTGGCCTGTTTAAGGCTCTGTGGGTATGTGTGCGTGGTTTTACATAGCTGACCTTTCTGAGGTCATTATCATTATCAGGCATGTGGAGAAGGCACACACACACACACACACACATACTTTTTGTTCCCATCTCACTGTGCTGTTATGTTAAATAAACTGTTTGCTTGGTAGACCTGCTTGCTCTCTGATGGTCACTCAAGGCAACATTAGACTGGACATAGACCTTTAAAAAAAGGCCTTCTAAGCTTCCTGTGTGTGTGTGTGTGTGTGTGTGTGTGTTTGTGTGTAAGTGTTTGTGCAAGTAACGAGATGGAATGAGAGAAACTACAGTCTGGGGGTTGTTGCGTGGATGGTGTTGCAGGGGAACTGCTCTGACAGCCCTTCTGTAAACAGCCAGAAACAACTGTTACATTTTGGGTCAATGGAACATCGATCTGTTCCGGCTGCGTCTGTTTCTCTCTCACACACACACACACAAACACACACACACACACACACACACACACACACACACACACACACACACACACACACACACACACACACACGAGATAATGAATAGCCCCGATGTAAGAGTGCCACTCTTATCGATCATTTTATCCCCCTCCTGTTTTGATTGGTCGTTTTCTTGTGAGGGGCGAGGGTAAGCCTGTGATTGGCTGACAGGCCATGGGGTTCAGGCCATGTTTACACACACAGCACTGTGGATAATAACAGCGTGAGATCTCTAAGGCATTACTAGAGAACTGAGCACAGATAACAGGCCAAGTAACTGTAAACATCATTTTGAAAGTTTAAGGTAAAAACAAAAAATGATTTGTTGCATTAACATATTGTAAGTTTTTGCTGTAAAATTGGGTTCCACTGAACTGCAAATAGTAAGTTTACAGCAGAAACAGTGTTGTGTTAAGAGTGTAAAGTTGAGTTGGCAAAAGAGCAAATGGAAAGTAGGGGAGTGCTAGAAGCGGAGCAGGGGGTTGTCACCTGGGGCGGGGCTGCTGGTGCCCCCGTTACCGTGGCCCCACTGAGAGAGAGAGAGAGAGAGAGAGAGAGAGAGAGAGAGAGAGAGAGAGAGAGAGAGAGAGAGAGAGAGAGAGAGAGAGAGAGAGAGAGAGAGAGAGAGAGAGAGAGAGAGAGAGAGAGAGAGAGAGAGAGAGAGAGAGAGAGGATAACAATAATAAACAATAGAGTGCGATTTAGAAAGAAAATAAAACTCTAATCAGCCTTTTCTGTGAAATATCAGTTTTCCCTGTGCAATGCAAGAAAGGAAGGGTGTGTGTGTGTGTGTGTGTGTGTGTGTGTGTGTGTGTGTGTGTGTTTTGGGGGGGAGGGGATGAGATACGTGTCTTAACAGTGCAGAGTTAAATGTCGCAACAAAAAAATGTTTCCGTTGGAACGGCGACGATGTCGCTAAATGTAAGGGTTTGCCTGCACGAGATTAAACTTTTGCATTTTGAAGTTGATTTAAATTGAATAGACCCTGACTTTATTGTTTTTGTTTGTTTGTTTGGAAGCTGTTTGAGGTTCCAGCATCTTGCTAATCGCTAGCCTGTCGCTGCCCACCCGCACCGACTGTGCTGCTTAGAAACGACATAACAGCCTAGATCAGTGTAGGGAAGATTTGAGAACTTATCCTTAAAAATAAGATACAGTCGTCAGAGCTGAATGATATCTGTAGCCTATTTATTCCTTCTACCAGGTAGCAGTCTCTTTTAAAATTACAGTTTCACTGATAAGTATTAATCAAGCAAAACTCTTGTCAGTTAACGGTTAAATGATTCATGTACGCATACCTAGTATGAATGCGTGTGTGTGCGCGCGCGTGCGCGCGCGTGTGTGTGTGTGTGTGTGTGTGAGGAAGTGAGAGTTAGAAACAGGAAGTAATTGTACCAGCAGATAGGTGTTCTTGTTTGAGTATCTCAGACACAGAGAGAGAGAGAGTTCTAGAAAAAGGAGTCTAATGCCGTGTCATCAATCTGACAACAGTAGACTACAATCTAACACAGAAAAGGCATTAACTCTGTAGTGTGTGTGTGTGTGTGTGTGTGTGTGTGTGTGTGTGTGTTTGTGTGTGTGTGTGTGTGTGTGTGTGTGTGTGTGTGTGTGTGTGTGTGTGTGTCGGTGGGTGGGTGCATACACGTATACCTCCTGCTTTTGATCTAAAACTGGTTGCCAGATGTGCATGCGTGCTCTGTATTAGGTGTTGTGTGCATTGCCAGATGTGCATGCATGCTCTGTGTTTTGTGTTGTGTGGGTTGCCAGATGTGCCTATGATCAGGTGTTGTATTTGAGAAGGATTTTAACCATAATAGCAAACACTTGGAATCAGGCTCCTGGACATGCTTCATAATTAAACTTATTCAACCTCTCTTTCTTTCACTCTTTTCTGTCATTTATTCTTTCCATCTTTTTTATTTCATTTTTCTTTCACTCATATGATGGGTTCTCTGTGTGTGTGAATTACACACACATGAAGGAAGAGAAGAAACAGGAGTCAATGAATAGAAATGGCATGTACTGTTTGAACTGCCTAAAGGCTGATATCTAAGAAAGGTCCATCTGCGAGGTGAAATTGTGAAGGTGAAATTCATCACGGTTGCATATTTGTGTTGCAGCTCAGCAAGAAAACTAGAAATGCAAACACCAACAAAATTAATAATAATGAAATGATAACAACAACAACAATAATAACAACAACAACAACAACAATAATAATAATAATAATAATAATAATAATAGGCAATAACTTTAATGTGATCAAAGTTAGGGGGGCTGACTTGGTACAGGCACGCACACCCACCCACACACACACACAAGCACATCTGTGGGGTCAGAAGCTGAACCAGTGAGGATCTCTGCCTGTAGGTGTCGGGTTGAGGAGGAGCTGAGATGAGATCCCGCTGGAAACATGGTCTCTGCAAAGTGTGGCTGTGGAGACAAACCCTTGAGAAACACTTGTTTGTTTTGGTGAAATTCTCCCTTGGACGTGTGTGTGGGTGTGTTCTGTGTGTGTGTGTCTGTCTGTGTGTGTGTGTGTGTGTGTGTGTGAGTGTGTGTGAGTGTGTGTGGGGGATGTGAGTGTGTGTGTGTGTGGGGGGGTGTGTGGGTGAGTGTGTGTGGGGGGTGTGTGTGTGTGTGGGGTGTGTGTGTGTGTGAGAAACTGAGAGACTCTCTGCTACTCTCTGGCTTTGTGCCCCTACCTCTCTTTCTCTTGTAGTTCTTCTTATATGTTAGACCCAAATCTATTTACAGGACTCCTCAAGAGACAGAGAGCAGGAGAGAAGTGGAATGAGGGGCACATTTTGAAATGGTGTCTGTTTCTTCTCTCTCTCACTCTCTCTCTCTCTCTCTCTCTCTCTCTCTCACACACACACACACACACACTGCCACTCTTTCCACATGAGTGTGAATTTGAAGTAAAAGTTGGAGGTCAGTCTATATTTAGCATGTCACTCTCATCGGCCTTCTAGCATTGCCCAGTGCATCCATCTGACCTTTGACCTGATTACATTTCAACCCCCCTGCCCCTGCCCCTGCCCCAAGCTCCCCTTGGACCAGTCGTGTTTCCATAAGTGGCCTGAATGTATGCGGGTACATACGTGTGTGCGCGCATGCGCGTGTACGTGTGATGGCTAGTCGCTAAGATTTTACTAATGGCTAGCATCTGGCTAGCGTGTTTACAGCTGTGTGTAGTTCCTCACTTTGCGTCAACCACTGCAGGAACAGGTTTGCTATTTATGGAGAGAGAGAGAGAGAGAGAGAGAGAGAGAGAGAGAGAGAGAGAGAGAGAGAGAGAGAGAGAGAGAGAGAGAGAGAGAGAGAGAGAGAGAGAGAGAGAGAGAGAGAGAGAGAGAGAGAGAGAGAAAAGACTAAAGCATCTTAACCAGAAGCAGCCAACTTGTGCTGTGCTGTAGGAGACGAGTAACCGTTTGTCCGGTACGCAGTGTTTAAGGGCCACGGGGTCAGCTACAAGCCAGTGGCTAAACTTTATTTTTAAAAACTTGTAGGATATTATTCGGCTGCTTGCTAATGGTACACAGCTAGCAGGCTTAGCTACTGAAGTGACTGACTCACTCACGTATAGTAATTGATAATATTCAAACTGAATATGAAACACGAATGAAAAGGAAACAGCTCTTAATGTTCTTTACTTTCCCAGAGTTTGTTCTGGTTTGTTTTGTTTTTATGACATCCATAACCAAACCACGGAACAGTCACAGCGGCCGTGCTCTGTAGGCTCCGCCACGATTGCTTCCCTCACGATTGGTCCTCTCCCGCTCTGGCTCCGTTTAGTGAGCGGCATCCCTATGTGCTGGTGTAGTTTTCCTTACTGTAAGTGTGCATGTTCGTGTGTCTCACATTCTGGCTACTGGCTGCGTGAATGGCACATAGCACACATGCCCTGTATATATTCCTCCTGCTTTAGTCTGGTCTGTCAACACACATGCATGCGCACCTGCGCGCACACACACACACACACACACACACACACACACACACACTGCTTCCAACAGCTGAGACTGTGTTTTGTGGATGTCCTGCTAAGCCAAACAGCCATTTATAAAGCTGTACTGAGTGATTAATATTAGCACAGAGAAATATGCTGTTATACAAGAATGTGTTTTTCTTTATGGTCTGATTAATCGGTTGGTACTTTTTACATCTACATTCTGGTGCATTTAAGCTAAATTTAATCTAAAAATGGATTGGCTTATAGTTATTTTAAGTGTGTGTCCCACAGCCCAAAGATGTTCAGTATTAACTCTGACAGAGAGGAAGAGAGTTGGGGGGGGGGGGGGGGGGGGTTGATTTACTTTATAGTTAATTAGCATGTTCTTTAAAATTTTGTTTCATCAGTTAGTTTATTTCTTTATTTTGCTTTGCCAACATTGTCATGTCAAGCATTTTCCTAGCTGAAAAAAGAGCGGGAAACTGAAAGTTAAAAAGAGAGTGAATACACCGTTTTGCACCGTGTGTTTGCATACTGATATGTCAGGAAGTGTTGTGGCGACCAGCAACAAATCAAACCGAAATTTTCATAGCAAGGAAGTATGATGTGGTTATCTGTGTTCCAGATGATTTTAGCAGGAAAATTGCTTCTGTTTAAAGTTATCTGGACAGTGTAAGCGACATGCACAAGTGACAATAAGACAATAAGACCCACAAGAGACACAGCCACAAGAGATATGCCCATTGTTGATGCCCACCGTGAACATATGGTACTTGTACCTGAGGAGGAGGAGCCGTGTGCGAAGGAGCCTTCCTGCACCTGTCCTGTTGCCCTCTCTACGGTCATTTCTGCCCCGTTACCCTCTCTTTGGTCATTCTTGCCCCCTTTCCCTGCCTCTGTGGTCAAATCCCCGGCAGGATTAACTGAGTGGAGTTCAACCCTTACATAAGTCAAGTGGGTCAGCCCGGAAAAGGTTTTAGATCAGATATGCAGAATACCTAAACAATGGGCAAAGTGTGTGTCTGGAAACTAGTGCATTGACTAAGGTCTTTGTAAAGTTGTGTGTGTGTGTGTGTGTGTGTGTGTGTGTGTGTGTGTGTGTGTGTGTGTGTGTGTGTGTGTGTGTGTGTGTGTGTGTGTGTGATATCTTAATAAGCTTAAAATGAGTCCACCTGACCAACCCCCTCCCCCAGCACCTTGTGTAATCACTTGCACAACTGGCAATCAGAGGCCAGTGAAATCTTTCTTTTGATGATTTAACACTGAAACTCTTAGTAAGAAGTGTTTCCTAGAACCTGTCATCAGGAAAGAACCTGTAAACCCTTCAAATTCAGGAAAAAACCCATAAAGCCATAAAAGAATTCGATGAAGCACTTTGTTTTCTGAGAGAATACCACACGGTGTGTGGTGATGTGTTCAGCAGCATGTGTGTGTACATGCGTGTGTGCAGGCCAGCCCACATCTCTATGAAACCTACCACCAGTCATGAAACCCAACAAACTGGCCACTCTAATCCGTGTGACTTGGTCCTGCACTTTCAGGGATATTTTTTAGGGAGATCAAAGCAAAATTCACCCAGACAGCATGTGGAATATGATGCGTTTAGCAGTGTGCCTGCATGCGCGTGTGTGTGTGTATGGAATATAAATCTATCACTTCACGGCAGTGCACACCAGGCCTGCACATCATGGAAGGCTGGCGGATGTCACGACAACCATGTTGTCTGCCTGGTTAATGACGAGGGACGTGGTGCCAACATCCTTAAAGCGCCTCTGTCATGGAAACCTGAATTTTCAATTAAAAAATGTTTTGATTTTCTAACATAAAAATGAAATGTATTTGTATAAACATTGCTAAAGATCAAAATGTACCATTCACTCCCCAGTCATCAAGGTCAATGTATAGCGAGTAAGCTGCATAAATGTCGTTTCTTTTACGTCATTAAAATATGCGCATACTTAAATACAGCTGCCCAATCACCTTTCAACAGGTCCCTGTCAAGTTTGGGTGTGGATCTTACTTTCAAAACACGTTCCGCACATTTCAGTCCCACTGGCGCTTTGAATGAGACACGAAGAGGCTGTGTTAAAGGTTAATGATGGCCGATACTCCTCCACCTGTATTGGACTCAAAGACAAATCCTCAAGCCAAAATTATATCCCTCTAATATGCAGTCTAATTATGGCAGTTCTCTATGAACAATGATTATGAGGCTAACACTGGACAGCTACACTGCAACTAACATTTGGTCATCATCAATGTCATGTCTGTAGCCTCCAGCCTGCTTTCAGTGGACTACATTACCCACAACCCCCCCGTCCAACCCCCCAATCCCCTCTTTATTAAGTTCACCCGTGTCTGTATATACTTACCCGTTTCTGAAGTCTCACTTTGCAGTTGTCTAGTGTTTACAAGTCGTCGTCCTTTGTCCTTACCTGCTCGTTTGTTTTTGGGTTTATGCCTGGTTCTCGCTCTTTCTCTCTTATACCTGGCCGGTTTTGTTCACACTGCGGTTTGTCTTGCCTGTCACTAAGCACAGACTGGTTTTCTACGCTGACTTTGGATTACCCTGGGAGCAATTACACTAAACCCGATACTTTTAATCCGCGCTTAACTCCACTTCTACATACCGAACCTGACAGGCAGCATTGGTCAAGGTTACATTTTTTAGGTCCTTTTAGCAGCTTTAAACTAGCAGCATGTGTACTATTTACTGTGTAAGTGTAGTATTAGTTTATTAACAAGGCACCCAGCTTTCAGAGATGCATGTGAGTACTAAAGCTATGAGCCTCAAGCTTACTCTTCAAATGTGACAGTTTATTAGTTAGAGGTATTAGCTTAGTTAATTTCATATAGAACTTATGTTTTGATATAGAGCTTATACTAATTTTACCTTTATTCTAGTTCATTGGTATCTTGAACTCTAACCTGTACTGGTGAGATGACAAAGCACTTTTGTAAGTCCTTCTGGATAAGCGTGTCTGCCAAATGCTGAAAATATTTTAACAAATATCAAGCTTAAGTCACTTGGCTAACAGAGCTGCAGAAGTTAGGTGACGCTTGCTGGCTAACGTTCCTGGCTAGTAGCTGTATTAGCTAACTGTCCCTCAGTTTTCAGTTAAAACATAATATAGCTAACATGGTTGTTGATCTGTGAAATTTGTTTGAGTAGTTTGAGATTGAGTAACATGCACACACTTCACAAAAAACTGATTCCTGAGGTATTTACATATAGTTGATATATATTCTTCTTCACCTACAGTCAAAACAGATTGGTGTTAGCTTACTAACAGTCAAACTAAGCAGGTTTAGAGAGACTTAAGATGTTTGGCTGTCAAGAGAAATGGCAGAGAATTGGTGGCGTATATATGAACCATGTAAGGCTGTTTGAGTAGGTGCCTTTATTTGTTTCCTGGAGACTCCTACGCAGCACCATATGTTACAGGCGAGGATGTGGTGAGCCTCGTTTCATTGGTGAGGTGGCTGTCCAACCAGAAGAGATGAATTATGTGACACTTAAAGACACAGTAACAAAAACAGCCTGCTTCTAAGGCACAAAGACAGGTTGGAAAATGGACATGTAAAATGAATTATGACTGTTATTTTGTTCATGAAGCCAAACATAAATGGACTCCAGATATTAACATAAAATACAAAACTAATGTAGGATAGGGGCCCTTTAAGTAATGTGTGTGTGTGTGTGTGTGTGTGTGTGTGTGTGTGTGTGTGTGTGTGTGTGTGTGTGTGTGTGTGTGTGTGTGTGTGCGTGTGTGTGTGTGCGTGCGTGTGTGTGCGTGCGTGTGTGTGGTGTAATGCAGTGGTTGGGTTTGTTAGAGGCCCAAGCATGCCACCTTCAACTTCAGTGGCATCCGGCCACTGACCACAGCTGTCAGCTAAGCAGCCTGGAGCCTTTTTATTCAGGCTGCAGTCACAGGGCTGTGTTGGCACCGGGTGTGCAGGGACTGTGAAAATGACAGAGCAGAAGCACAGCAGAAATGTATTGTGCTTAGATCTCTGAATGGGTGAGATGACAGGAAACTCTGTGTGTGTGTGTGTGTGTGTGTGTGTGTGTGTGTGGACTGTACATCCATTTAATGTGGCTCTGGTTCCTGGTGTAAAGGACTTCAATGGTGATAGTTGTGGCTCCACCCACAACCTGCTGATTTCTCCAGCAAACAGCTGTGATCCACTGACAAAAATGTTACACACACACACACACACACACACACACACACACACCCTTTAAGACAACAGACATGCCAAAAGTTCACACTTGCATTCCTGGCTTCTATAAATATGTGCTTTACCAGCCAACTGCATGTGTCTGTGAGTTCTGGTCATATTCAAACTTTGATTGACAGACAGATGCTCCAACAAATAGGCATACTGCTGGATGGGCAGTAGGTGGGGCTTCCTGTGCTAGGCTACATGTGAGCACAACTGTTCTCAGCATGACATTGGGAAGGTTTTGTCTAAATATATTCATTTTTACACCAAACAGAAAGCCAATTTTTTTTTGCTTAAAAAAGTCTTAGGTCAAGTGTAGGTGTGTGTGTGTGTGTGTGTGTCTGTGTGTGTGGTGTCATTGTTTCATGAAGTTGATGTTGTACCTTATGCTTGATTTTGGCTATTGTTATGTGATGTTATACACAGCTAATATAGTGACTGTTATGCTGTTATATATGTGTTATAATGCAGTTGTAGAGCAGGGATGGAGCACATATGTAGGAATCTGTAGTCAGCCTTTTTAAAGTGTGTATGTGTGTGTGTGTGTGTGTGTGTTTGCTTCAACCTCTCTAGTGAGGGAATAAGAAGGCTTTGTTTGTGGTGGGTAGAGTGAAAGAGCTGTGTGTCTGTCTTGTTTTGGGAGTGTGTGTGATTACGTGTGTGAGATTGTGTGTATGTGTTTATGTGTGTTAATATGACGCTAGAAAGGGTACAGGCTTTGATGTCACAAAGGCAAATATTTGTGGTGGGACAACACTCTCCCTTTTTTGTGTGTGTGTGTGTGTGTGTGTGAGAGAGAGAGAGAGAGAGAGAGAGAGAGAGAGAGAGAGAGAGAGAGAGAGAGAGAGAGAGAGAGAGAGGGCCTGTTCTCTGTCCCCTGACTAAGAGGTTACAGTAGCATTGTTCTGCCTCCTTCCACAGCACAAAGACTCTGTGTTACTCATTCGTGCACACACACATACGCACACACACACACTGCCAAGCATTTACATAAATATTTCTCCCTGAATGCAAAACTGCCTACAATCACTGGTTTGAAAGAAGATAGGACACTGGATAGATAGATAGACAGAGAGAGAGAGAGAGAGATTCAGACAGAGACAAGTTGAGCATAGAGTTTTTTAATCAATGTGAAGGAGGGGAGCATTTCTTGGTGTTCTGTTGAAATCAGGAGGGATTTACTGGGATGTGAAGTTGCTGTGTGTGTGTGTGTGTGTGTGTGTGTGTGCATACTCAGTAATCAGTGTTGTGATAATTCATGATGTATGTAATATTTAGAGACCAGTGTTAGAGATGTACATGTACACACCTCACACAAACACACACACACACACGTCTCACACTCATACCCTGTGTGAGATGTATTTTTTAGGATCCTGCTAAGCTCAGAAATGCCAAGATATTGGTTACTACTATTACATCATCACAAACTGTAGCTTACTGTGATTGAGATGACCTAGAAAAATGTTCCCAGTTCCAGTGTGTGTGTGTGTGTGTGTGTGTGTGTGTGTGTGTGTGTGTGTGAAAGCAGAAGAGTTTCAGGCCATAGTGAAGGTCAATTTAAAATTTGATTTGCAGAAAAATGTAGCAGTTGTAACAATTATCCAGATATCAGATGAGCTCTGTGTGTGTGTCTAAAAAAACCTTCAAAAACTCCACCTTGGGTGAATGCCCTGTGTGCAACCCCAAGTGAATCATCCCTAATGAGGTAGGTAAGTGTGTGTGTGTGTGTGTGTGTGTGTGTGTGTGTGTGTGTGTGTGTGTGTGTGTGTGTGTGTGTGTGTGTGTGTGTGCGTGTGTGTGCATGCGCACACGTTTTAAACACGTGGGTAATTTCACGTTCACATCACGCTCCACCTTGCGTAATGACTCAGTGATGACATCACCCTGATGTGCAAAACCACCGCTCGACTGCTATGAGCCTCTGCCGCCCCCTGTGGCGGCGACCGGAACTGCGGGCTGAAATGCATCCCGCTCGCCCGCCCGGCACCGAACTTCCAGGCTGGCGCTCAGCTGCGCTTTCCGTTCGTAACGCGACCTTCACGACGCAGCAGACGCAGCTATTACGTCCTAGAGCCACGGCCAACAAACCTGCCCCCTTTACTGAGTACTGCGTGTCCTTATGAGTGCACTTTGTGTGGCTGTGCTACAAACCAGCCCTACGTGGTGGCCTGTGGTAGGGTAAGTGCCTGCTCGGTAGGAAGGAAGGGAGCGACATGGAGAGACAGTGAAGGGATTTGCAACACAGCCAACGGACGCGTTGCAGAATACAGGCTAACGCGACTCCAGCTCTTATTACTAATGAAGAGAAGTAGACGATGACACACACACACAAAAAAAAACACCTATTCCCTTTCCAAGGCCCGCAAAAACTCCAACCCTTACTCACAGCTACTAAGACTTAAGCGCATTTGCAGTGAGAATGGAGACTTCTCCCGAAAATACGGAAATGCGTGAATTCTTTCAGAACTGTGGGCTTCCTAAGGAAGTCACAGATGACTTTACTAGTGTTTTACCTGTTCAGAGAGCGGACACGCCGACCTGTAAACAATCTACCGTCAAGACTACAGGAATTCCATCGGCGATGTTTTATTACCCTACAAATAAAACAGCAGCTGACATTATACTTAAACAGTTCAGAATCCTCCAGGACGATGCAGAGACAGCGGCCCCCTTTTAAAGGATCCTCCGCTAATCTCCCACAGACGAGACAAAATCACCAAAGACATTCTCGTCAGGCGTGAGGTAAAGGACCACGCGAATAATAACTGCTACTGTAGCCTGCGACCCCTCTACATGTGCTACATGCACGTTTATTAACACAGGTTCATGATCAGACCATCAGAATTAAGGATTTGTCGTTTCACCAATGAGGGGAATTCAGAAACGCCCCGCTGACCTACACTCTCGGAACTGCGGGACCCCGTGGAACAAATGTTTTCTTTCATTCACACATCTACTTGTTTAAGGTGCGCCGATTCCTCATCGAAGTTTACAAGCAGCACGAAGGACCTCGATCCAGAACGTCCCTGCGGTATTTAATATCTCTGTTGCCGCGAAATGTACTTGAATTATGTCCTGAGCTAAACGCGCTCATACTTCAAAGGCTTTGATGCGTCATACGTCATTAGTTGGTGCGTAAGTAAGAGACTAGTGTGTGGTCCTGTAATACGAAGGCAGATTATAATCTGCCAACACCTGCTGCAGTTGATCAATCTCAGTGAATTAATGTAAATATGAAGCCCTGTTTGTTTATTCACCCACCCGTTTGGATAGTTATATAAGTGTGTGTGTGTGTGTGTGTGTGTGTGTGTGAGAGAGAGAGAGAGAGTGTGTGTGTGTGTGACTCCAGATGTTTCCTGGAGTTCCATTTAGCCCAGTTTATGCGGACCTGTTTGATCTACAGACAAAAGTGTGTGTGTGTGTGTGTGTGAATTATTGCTACAAATTTAGCATGTCCTTTTCCACAGTTGCATAAACACACTTCTGTTTACAGATGCCTCTTTAGCTTTGCTCGTCCACGTGTGTGTGTGTGTACGGGGTGTATTGGGTGTGTAAATGTGATCCTGTAGGTGGACTTTTACAGCCTGCAGGGGTCCCGATGGCTGTAACGTCAGCCAGGCCTGCGGGACTCACTTAGACGTCCAGATCTCAACCCACGCACACAGACACCACAGCTGCACTGTGTCTTCACTCTGTTTCCTTGCTCTTTCTTTCCACATGGAAACGCAATCTCTCTCTCTCTCTCTCTCTCTCTCTCTCTCTCTCTGCCTTATTCCACTCCACTGCTTCAACACCATGCTTGATGGACCTTTTAGTGCACTCTCATGCAGCTAGTACATCTGTGTGTGCGCGTGTGTGTGTGCGTGTGTGCGTGTGTGTGTGTGTGTGTGTGTGCGTGTGTGTGTGCGTGCGTGCGTGTGTACGTGTGTGTGTGTGTGTGTGTGTGCGTGCGTGCGTGTGTGCGTGTGTGCGTGTGTGTGTGTGTGTGTGTGCGTGTGTGTGTGTGTGCGTGTGTGTGTGCGTGCGTGCGTGTGTGCGTGCGTGTGTGCGTGTGTGTGTGTGTGTGTTATTGAGTGCTCATGTCCATCCCCTCCCTTCCTGTCCAATCCCGGCAGCGTGGGAGTACCACTGCAGGGTCTCTGGGGCTACGCCCCACTAACCTCTGACTACCCGAGTGCTAGATATTATTTCAGGACTGTTCTCCCTTTGGGGAGGTGTGAGGTCACGAAGGAGGTTTCCCTCCTCCCCTCTCTGCCCTTACTGCTGTCCGACGGACATGCGCGGCTGGGTTTGTCTCCTCCAACCCCTTCGGGATTACTGCCACGCAAAATCTGAATCCGGCTGGACCACCTGACCACGTTCGCCCCTCGACCCGCCTGTGCCGGCCGCCCTGACGATCCCAGATTAGCTGTGTTGGAGCAGAGGCTGAGTGTTTGCGATCTTTTGTTCTGGATCGTGGAATATAATCCACTGTGGCATCCGGATTGTCGTTGCGCGTTAGGGCAGTGCCGAGGTCTAGAAACGTGACGCTCGGATTTGGTCCCGGTTCGGACTTGTTTGATTGACAGTCAGCATTTGCGGAGCCCCTCCCTCGTTGGGGAAGAAACCCCGTTTTGCAATGATGACTGCTCGACTGAAGGTAAATAATCATTCATCTTTGCTGTGGTGTTGTTTTGAGAGTTAGGGAGGCTTAATAACGTTGCAGTCATGCCTCTCATGGGATTTTAGGGGTCTGACCCACATGTTTGGGGGGGGATGGGATGCAGCACTGGTCAGCCCTGGACAGAGCTCGCCAAGGGAAATGTCCAGGTGTGGTACTCCTCTGGTACTGGCCAGCACGTGGCTGCAGGTGTCGGGACGTTTCTCTGGACTTTTTGCCGGAACCTTCCGCTCGTCTGCGCGACGCCTCATCCGTCTGTCTGTCTGCGCTCCCGTTGCTGGCCGTTCGAGCGTATCTCAAACGTACAAACGTGGAGCTCTCTGCAAAGTAAATGTGGCGATGGCAGAGGGCCAAGCACCACGTGTAAAGTTGCTGATTGAACAAAACAAAACCACCCAGCGAAATAATTCGACTGGCATTAAATATGTTTTTTGTTATTGTTGTTATACACTCAGCCAAACTGTATTTAATAGATAATGGAAGGAACTGCAGCCTTGACTGTGTTTCTTGTGTGTTGAATATATGCTGTATATTGTATATGCTGTATTGGTCCAAGCTAAGACACTAAAGAGGGGCTGACTGCTGTTTTAAAAAGGCAAAGTGATCACATTAGATTAAAACATTTTCAGATGCCCCAGACATGGTCTACAGAGACCGAAAAAGAGATGGAAGTGCTGTTTGGTTAGGTGTGTGATATTTCACTTGCATTTGGAGTCCTTAAAATGTCTACCAAGCCAAGTCGACCTGCATCAGCCCACATACACATCCTGTACATACACAAACACACACAAACACACACACACTGAGCTCTTTCCTTCCTGTTGCACTCTGCGTGTGTGTGTGTGTGTGTGTGTGTTTGTATGAGGTGGACTCTATGCAGGCTAGTGTGTGTTCATCTCCACATCAGGTCTGCTTCTTGCAGTCAAAGGATATCTGGGTTTTTTGTTTTTTTCTTTCAGTCAGGACAAAAAAGCGAAAGTGCAGCGCGAGCGCGAGTGCGTGTGCACGAGGGCCTGATCTGTTTTCATCGTTAGGGATGGTGGAGGAGAAGATGGGCGCATGCTGGAGCTACACCAGGGTGAGCTTAAACGTTCTGAAAACGCTCAGCAGAGCGGTTGCCTTACGTCCGCGTCACATCGACAGCCACGCAGCCTCGGGATTGTATCAGCGTTAGCAAAAGTGATATTGGCAGGTCCAACCGGACAGACGACCTGGGGATCTCCATCTAACCCGAGTGTCTGCACATGTTAGATGTGCTGTGGGGTGCTCGGAATATTACAAAGCTCTGTGTGTGTGTGTGTGTGTGTGTGTGTGTGTGAGAGAGAGAGAGAGAGAGAGAGAGAGAGAGAGAAAAAGAGAGTAGTATTTCATTCTCATTGAGTAACGTCAAGCTTCTTATTAGTTTTATCAAAAGGTAGCGTCTGAGTGCAGTGTGTGGATATGAATTTGTGCACTGTTGGTTGTCTGTAGCCCAGTTTATCACACCGCCATGATTGTCTCTGTGCTTTGTGGAAAGAGTTACGGGTTGTCTTAGCTCTGTGGACATGTCTGACAGAACAGTCTATGGGAACAGCTTGAGGGAGTGTGTGTGTGTGTGTGTGTGTGTGTGTGTGTGTGTGTGTGTGTGTGTGTATGAAATGTGAGAAAAAAAGTTTTTGCAAACCAATATCTGCTACTTTCAATATCTACTACTAATGTCATGGAAAAGATTTGAATCAAATCGTGTCAGAGTCCTGCTTGGCCGTAATACAAAACCCAAGGTTTTTGTACAAGGGCACATACAAATTAAACTCATCGCACACTGGTGGTGCCACTACAGGGCATGCAGGATCTCCTCACGCAGGGGGCACACTGGATCTCCTCACACAGGGGGCACTCTGGATCTCCTTAGACAGCGGTCATGCCGGAATTGAGAGAAAATTGAGGAATTCTGACATATCCGACCACCAACACCAACAATTTTGGAGCTCTGGAGCTCATTTCGGTTTGTCCTGAGGAGAAAACATCCTCTAGAACAGAATAGCTTAAAACAAATTAAAATACACAGCTAAAAGGATGGATGGCTGGATGGATGGATTGATGATTGATGGATGGATGGATGGCCGGCCTTGGTACACAAAAAGACAAACGCACACTGACATGCTTCTCGTAAGAAGTGAAGAAGAAAATTGCACTCGCGGGCTTCTGTTGTGTATCTGGTTGCAGGCTTCTATTTGAACTTTGTTAAACAGGTGGGTCTGTTCCGCCAAACAGCACCTGTGTGTGTGAGCCGCGTGACAGAATTTTAAAGATTTTATTTTTTTAAATCCAAGCTGGTCTGAGTATTCATCGCTTTCACAATTGGTATATCAACTCTGAGTTGGCATGGCAACCTGGCCTCCACTGACATTTAAAACACACACACACAGACATATTGTCTTGAGCTCATTGCGAGTTGTGGAAAGTTTTCTCCCAACCCAACGGCACGTGATCAGTCCTGAGGGCCGGCACCGATACACGGCACACGACACGGCGGAACCCGGAACGTTCTGGGCTTCCGTGTACCAGCATTGTTCCAGGATAATGAGCACGACGTGTTCTTTCTGACATGTCTGTTCTGTTTTCTTTTTTGTCTTTCTGTTTTGTGGTGTTTCATAATGCTGTAGCAATGTTGGTTCTTGTGAAGTTTCTTTTCATTTTCCGAGCGGACGCTGACATGTCCAGTGGGCACGTAGTCATTCCCTCTGTCTCTTCCTGCCTGTTTGTCCCAGGATCAGTTTGAAAACTTGGAGAAACACACTCAGTGGGGGATAGACTTCGTCGAGCGCTACACCAAATTTGTCAAGGAGCGATCCGAGATCGAACTCAACTATGCAAAGCAGATCAGGTGAGCAGATCAGATCTGTGCGTGTGTGTACGTGTGTGTGCATGTGTGTGTGTGTTGGCATTTCTTAAATTGCACTCTTTTGGACACACTCTCTGTTGTGTGTCTGAAAATCTCTAGAACTCATGAGTGTTTACACCAAGGTGAGAGAGGGGATGTCCCATCGTGACCATGGCAACCATGGACACCTCAGCCTGAAACACACATCACACACATTCACTTCTCTCCAGTGCTTAATGGAGCTTAATAATTCAAATTTCAAAGTCAAATTTGTCACAAAGCAGCTTTACAAACGTCCACGTCCGAGCCCCCAGTGAGCAAGCCAATCGCAACGGTGATAAGGAAAAAAAACCCCCTAGAGCATGAAGAAGAAACCTTGAGAGGAACCAAGACTCAATAGGGGGGCCCATCCTCTGGCCTGTCCTTGGAGTCCTGTGTTTTTTGTGTGGAGGGGGGATGTGTGTGTGTGTGTGTGTGTGTGTGTGTGTGTGTGTGTTTTTGGAGAGCTTATTGTGAGGAGCCGTGTGACTTGTGACACACAGTGCAGATGTGTTTTTTGCTTATGCCAGCTCAAGGCTACAGGATGCAAGGGTGACTGTGTTTTTTCAGTGCACTCGCACGCACACACAGGCGTGCGCATGTCTGGGGTGAAACCAGTGTTGCCGTAGTAACAAGGTGATAGAGTTTTGCTCTTTCGAGCTGCATTCGGATGGTCCAATAGCAAACGCCAACCAAACTGTAGATAGGATTTAGAGTTCACCAACCCTGGATAGCGAACACATACACACACACACACACACACACACACACACGTGCTGAAACCCCCGTGACACACATATATCAGCTGAAACCCCCTAGTGATCCTCTACATAATTACACAGCTTATCTAATGATGCACCCATTACCCTAAATGTAACCCAGTGAACCTCGTAATCCCCATTACACTAATGTCCTCTGATGTCAGCCTCTGTGTGTGTGTGTGTGTGTGTGCGTGTCTAACAAGAAAACTACTAACAAGAAAAATATGGTATGTACAGACTGGTACCACAATGCAGTAAGAATTGTAAGACACAGAAAGACACAAAGGTCTGATTTCAGTCTAATTTCAGTCTGATTTCAGTCTGATTTAAATTGTTATGTCTACAGGTCACATTTGTTTTCTGAACATTTTTCTGAGTTTCTGCCACAGATAAATTGATGTCCCAGCACACATACACACAGCAGTTAACACTGCCTGCTGGGTTGCTAGGCAGAACTGTCTTGCTCTTCGAGACTCACACACACACATACACACACACACACACACACACACACACACACACACAGATGGCGTCTTAAACTGTGTGTGTGTGGCATGTGTGTGTGTGTACCTGTTTACTTTTGTGTCTGTGAGGATGAAGAAAATCGCCTGGGAGAGGTTGCAGTGTTAAAACACACACACACACACACACACACACACACACACACACACACCTGCCCCAAGGCATAAGCACATCCTGGTCATTCAGATGACAATTCAAAAACAATGCAGCAGTCTAAATATGTGAGAAAGCAAACTGCTCCACAGAGAGATGGAAGGAAAAGGAGATAGAGAGAGAGAGAAAGAGAGAGAGAGGGAGCTGGACATGGAGGGGTTAAACAAGAGAGCGAGGGATATTTTGGCACCCACTCTA
>NC_137517.1:13752500-13757500 GCF_041902795.1 Electrophorus electricus | reverse complement strand
CACACACAGAGGTAAAGCGTACCAAACACTATATTCGTCTGTCTGCCTTCTGTGGTGTGTATATGTGTGAAAACGACACCGTATTTGTCAGATAGTTATGTTAGCGTGCGTTCCCCTCAGTCTGGCAGTTTCATATTTAATTTTATTTTTTTATGTGTGTTTATTTATGTCTGTGTTTCTTTGTTTGTAGTTGAACTTGAGTGCGAGATTGCATTTTTAAGTGTGTGGGTTTGCCTCAATATGAGAGAGTTTGCATGCGTGTGTGCGCGCGTGCGTGTGCGTCTGTGCGTGTGCGTGCGTGTGTGTGTGTGTGTGTGTGTGTGTGTGTGAGAGAGAGAGAGAGTTTATGATCTCACTGTGCGAGGGAGACATGGCTGTGTTCAGAGGGGACTCCTGCAACAAGCATTGATTGTCTTCCCGAATGAAACAAGCCGGACGAAGACATTAATGACTGAACAGAAGAATAAACAACAGAAGATGGAAGATAGCACAGCCTGTTAATATTACTCATGTTCTGTGTGTGCGTATGTGTGTGTGTGTGTGTGTGTGTGTGTGTGTGTGTGTGTGTCCGCGCGCGTGCGTGCTTGTGTGTGCGTGTTTTTGGTAGTAGAATAATAATCATGAAATAAATATGATGAAGCTTTGGACCCACTGTAAAAATGCCAGTGTAAGTCTGTTTATCACTGTACTTATCAATATGTGTGTGTGTGTGTGTGTGTGTGTACGTACGCTTTTGTGTTTTACAGTGTAAGCGGAATTTTGAAAGAGCTTGTAAAGAGGCTGACCGAGCACAGCAGTACTTTGAGAAAATGGATGCTGACATCAACGTGACAAAGGCAGACGTGGAAAAGGTAGGAGTGTGTGAGAAAGAGAGACACAGTGTGTGTGTGTGTGTGTTTGTGTCTGCCTACTGGTTATGGGTATTTAGTTTTTTCGAATACCCGTTAATATGTAACTTGCAGATTATTGCCAAAGTACACACACACACACATACACACACACACACACACACACACACACACACACACACACACACACACACACACACTCTTTAACATAGACGCACACATCCTATACATCTGTGGATTACACACACATTAAGGAACATGCTCTGCACAAATCTTTGTTTGTGTGTGTGTGTGTGTACTTTGGCAATGATCTGCTACATATGTTACATGTTGTTGACATGTTGAAGTGAACTTTTACTTGTAGTTCATAAGCTAGAGATGACCCAGAGATCGCAGAGAGATAGAAGAGACAGCATGGAGACAGTAGAGAGATGGTCCAACACTGATAGAGAGATGGTCTATCACTGATAGAGAGATGGTCCAGCACTGATAGAGAGATGGTCCAGCACTGATAGAGAGATGGTCCAACACTGATAGAGAGATAGTCCAACACTGATAGAGAGATGGTCCAGCACTGATAGAGAGATGGTCCAGCACTGATAGAGAGATAGTCCAACACTGATAGAGAGATGGTCCAGCACTGATAGAGAGATGGTCCAGCACTGATAGAGAGATGGTCCAGCACTGATAGAGAGATGGTCCAACACTGATAGAGAGATGGTCTAACACTGATAGAGAGATGGTCCAGCACTGATAGAGAGATGGTCCAGCACTGATAGAGAGATGGTCCAGCACTGATAGAGAGATGGTCCAGCACTGATAGAGAGATGGTCTAACACTGATAGAGAGATGGTCCAGCACTGATAGAGAGATGGTCCAGCACTGATAGAGAGATGGTCCAACACTGATAGAGAGATGGTCCAGCACTGATAGAGAGATGGTCCAACACTGATAGTTTTCTAGCAGTCTATCAGTTCATTTCTTTTTCCATCTTTTGTTACTTTTTTGTTTCTGTTTCTCTCCTCACATTCCTCTCCACCTCCACCACTGTGTGTGTGTGCGTGTGTGTGTGTGTGTGTGTGTATGTGTGTGTGTGTGTCTGTGTGTGTGTTTCTCTGTGTGTGTGTTTCTCTGTGTGTGTGTGTGTCTTGGATTTGTGTCATGACAACACGCCTACTTTAACAAATCCTTGTACAGCAGTTATTGTTCTCTTCTCTCTCTCTCTCTCTCTCTCTCTCTGTCTTTATCTCTCTCTCTCTCTCTCTCTCTCTCTCTCTCTCTCTCTCTCTGTCTCTCTCTCCTCATCACTCCTTCCCTCTTTTTCTTCCTATCATGAGTATGTGTAAGCCAGATGTGAATCAGTCAGTATTCCGCATTGTTTTGGCCCACACGGGAAGAGAGACATTCCCTGAATGGTTTCCAATCACACACTGCCGCACTGACTCTGTTTTCTCCATAATGCGTTTGTTCAGGATCGCGTGGGCTTGTTTACACTACATTTGCGTTTGTCTGAACACAACTAACCTTCTGGGTTGTGTGCCGTAACCGTGACATCCTGGTTATATTTCAGTTTTCGAGGACCGGAAAACATTCACCTCCAAGATAATCCTATGTGTGTTTGTGTGTGTGTGTGTGTGTTCGCGTGCGTGTGTGTGCGCGGTGGAGTGACTTTTTTTTTAAACCATGCCTTGAAGCGATGTTACCTTAAGGTAGGTGCACAGGGGGCAGGTGTGTGCGTGTCTTTGTGTGTGTCTGTGTGTGTGTGTGTGTGTGTGTGTGTGTGTGTGTGTCCCTACCTGTGTGCACCCACAGGCACACCCATTGTAAGGTCTCACCTGTTGATGCGACGTTTGTCTGTCCTACTGTCCAATTACGTGGCTGCAAACACAAGCATCTATATAAACCTTTCGAGAGCTTTCTGTTCAGTGTGTGGCATGGCGGTTAGGACCCTGTTGGTTGTAGAATACGCGACATCAGGCTGGGTTTCTGAATGTGTCCATGGATACAAAGAATCTGAAGCCTTGATTTCCGAGAATAAGTTCAGGATGTGGTGAAGATGACATTTGCTCGGTTTCTCACTCTCTCTCTCTCTCTCTCTCTCTCTCTCTCTCTCTCCCTCCATCTCTTCTCTCAGTGCACAGACGCTTGTGTGCATGTTACAATTAAGCGGATCTCTTCTCCCGTCCTCTGCTGAAGCTCTACCGTTGTTGCGGGACTCATCCGGACGCATCCCGCGTCCAGTTCTAAAGTCTCGCCCTTCCGCTTGATGAGCTCTAGAACTGATGTTCATTCTAGACTGTGGCGCATGCGTCTGCTTCTGGACTGCTTACTGTCAAACATAATGAATGCCCAAAGCGCTGGCTTGTGTTATTACTTAATGAAACCTCTGTGTGTGTGTGTGTGTGTGTGTGTGTGTGTGTGTGTGGCGTTGGACATATGGAAGTCAATGTTAGTGATGGTTTCATGATCAGTAATGTCAGGCTAAATATAATGACTCTTTCGCTCTCTCTCTCTCTCTCTCTCTCTCTCTCTCTCTCTCTCTCTCCAGGCAAGGCAGCAAGCTCAGCTGAGACACCATATGGCATCCGACAGTAAGAACGAGTATTCCAGTTACCTGCAGAAATTTAACCAGGAGCAGACCGAACATTACCACACACTCATCCCCAACATCTTTCAGGTAAACACACACACCCACACACACTGTATAAACAGGCTCAGAGCCACACTACAGCAGCACGCGCGTGTCTGTGTGTGTGTGTGTGTGTGAGCAGAAGCTCCAGGAGATGGAGGAGCGGAGGATTGAGCGGGTGGGTGAGTCCATGAAGACGTTTGCGGAGGTGGACCGACAGATTCTGCCCATTGTGGGGAAGTGTCTGGATGGCATTACCAAGGCAGCGGAGGGCATCGAATCCAAGACTGTGGGTCTCACACAAACACACACACCATGCGAACACACATACACAAACATACAGCAGAGAGTATGGAACCCAAGACTGTGGGTCCCTCACAAGCACACACACACACACACACACACACACACACATACATATATACATATACACAGTCTTGCCTGCAAAACACATTTGTACACTGTCACAGGTCAATGTGGGGGTGCGGTAGGTTGGAGGGGGTGTAGTGTGGGTGTGTATGTGTGAGAGAGAGAGAGAGAGAGAGCGAGACCAATTTTATTATGTGTCAAGGCAGGGTCAGGGAAGGGTCACTGAGGGGTCATGGAAGGGACACAGAAGGTCATGGAGAGAGCACAGAGAGGATAGAGAAGGGTCACGGAGGGGAAATGCAGAGGGGTGGAGCACCTTAGGGTTGGGGACAGCCAGGTGTGGCTGCTGATTGGGCGGGGCTACAGAGCTGTACAGTATTACTGCTGCAGCAGTGCATCACTAAAGTAGTGAGTGTGTGTGTGCGTGCGTGTGTGTTTGCAGGACTCGGCACAGGTGGTGGAGTCGTACAAATCAGGCTTCGAGCCGCCTGGCGACGTGGAGTTTGAAGACTATGGTCAGGCAATGAAGAGGACAGTGTCAGAGAACAGCCTCACCAAGCCAGATAAGCCAGACAAGTCTGTAAAGGGAAAGAGCAAGCTGTTCTTCTTCAAGAAGAACAAGGTAACACACACACCAGCACACACACTCACCACAATACCTTCGCCAAAGTTGGTGCGAACCAGCAAATGTTTCAGAGCTTGTATCTTAGAGGAGCGGGCTCTTACATGAACGTTCAGAAGACATATCCATTAAACACAAAACTAAGCTGCCAGAGGTGGGTAGGAACTCCACGGTACCTACTTAAGTAGCTCTTGGAACAAATTCTACTTTTAAGCGTGATTTTAAAGGAGGCTTTTGCTGCAACCTGGGCTTTCAAGTGTGGGAGGGTTAGTGAAACCCCCAGAGATAACAACAGTAGACAGACTTAATGAGGCTAAACGAACAGGAAAGATTTCATGGGACTTGAGAGGTTATATTTATGAAAAGTAGCTCGTAAAATGTCCTTTTTAAGGCTAAAATATCCCTGTGTGGCATTGGTACTCTCTCGCGAATCATTAATATGACAGTAAAGCGTAAACCAATACCAAGGATATTATATTTAAATAGAGAGATATTAAAACATGGCTGGCTAGCTAGCCAGTCTGACTAATCG
>NC_137517.1:13697500-13745000 GCF_041902795.1 Electrophorus electricus | reverse complement strand
CTTCTCACAAACGACACGTACCCAGCGAGCGTGCTGCGTGTTCCCTCGTACCGGCCGATTTCAGCTTTATGGGTCAGCGGAGTCTTCTAGAATCCCGTGACATCACAGGGCTGCGTATCCTGACGCGAGGACGCCCGAATTTGAAAAATCAACATGACGTCCTCGCGCAGGGGCCCTTCTCGCCACAGCATGTATTTTCCCGTTTTGAAGGTGTCGCCCAGTTCCAGTAGTCACGGGATGCCGCTAGTTACAGCCGGAACAGTCCGAGTTCAAGCACCCACAGCATCGTAGAGCACGTTTATGTTACCACCCCGTTCCCCTGTACGGGAGATATTACCCAGGGTTCTCTCTGTCGTACCGTCCGCCCCAAGACGCCTCTCCTCGCAGCCATTTTGTGTGTGACGGCTACTCCTACTCTTCTTTCTCTCGCTCTGTCATTCTCTCCAACATGATCTCATCTCTTGGCTAATCACCAGCTCCTTTAACCCTGGAAATAAGATGGGGGGGTTGTTTGTTGGTTTGTTTGTTTTGTTTGTTTTGTTTTGTTTTGTTTTTTACAATCTGCTGCTGAAGTTCACTACCAAAAAAGGGATTTTAAGTAATACAGTTAATTAAGTAATAGAGTTAATTAGGTAATACAGTTAATTAAGTAATAGAGTTAATTAGGTAATATAGTTAATTAATAATATAGTTAGCAAATAGAAATTCAGTTGTGTGAGTTGTGATCTTCAGTCAGGTCCCTTGGCAGGAACATTGCAGACAGTGACAACTTCCTCAGCTCTGGACGAGCCGTACTGCAGCCAGAGACCTGCATTTCCACACACACCGCCACACACACCATCACACACTCCTGCGGGGGACGACTACTGGCAGACGGGCTGTGTGGCTCACAGATGGAGCCTTTGGGGGTTCTGGAACCTTCTGGACACTCTTCAGTGTTCAGTAATTCTAGAAGGTGATTAGCTTTCAGAATGCCGACTCATTCAGCAGTGCCGGGGTCATGGCAAAGCCAAGGCCGTCTGGAAGGAGTACGCTGGGTCAGATATGACCAGGTCAGACGCTTTTAGCAAGCTCACCGCTCCTTTCTGCAGAGCAGCTGCCACTTAAACCACCTTCTCCATTTTCTTAATGTGGTTTTCCTTAAAACCAGTTAGTGTGCTAGTGTTAGGGTTAGGGTTAGGGTTAGGGTTAGTGTGCTAGGGTTAGGGTTAGTGTGCTAGGGTTAGGGTTAGGGTTAGGGTTAGGGTTAGTGTGCTAGGGTTAGGGTTAGGGTTAGGGTTAGGGTTAGGGTTAGTGTGCTAGGGTTAGGGTTAGGGTTAGTGTGCTAGGGTTAGGGTTAGTGTGCTAGGGTTAGGGTTAGGGTTAGTGTGCTAGTGTTAGGGTTAGGGTTAGGGTTAGTGTGCTAGGGTTAGGGTTAGGGTTAGTGTGCTAGGGTTAGGGTTAGGGTTAGTGTGCTAGGGTTAGGGTTAGGGTTAGTGTGCTAGGGTTAGGGTTAGGGTTAGGGTTAGTGTGCTAGGGTTAGGGTTAGTGTGCTAGGGTTAGGGTTAGGGTTAGTGTGCTAGGGTTAGGGTTAGGGTTAGTGTGCTAGGGTTAGGGTTAGTGTGCTAGGGTTAGGGTTAGGGTTAGGGTTAGTGTGCTAGGGTTAGGGTTAGGGTTAGGGTTAGTGTGCTAGGGTTAGGGTTAGGGTTAGTGTGCTAGGGTTAGGGTTAGGGTTAGTGTGCTAGGGTTAGGGTTAGGGTTAGGGTTAGTGTGCTAGGGTTAGGGTTAGGGTTAGGGTTAGTGTGCTAGGGTTAGGGTTAGGGTTAGGTTAGGGTTAGCGTTAGGGTTAGTGTGCTAGGGTTAGGGTTAGGGTTAGTGTGCTAGGGTTAGGGTTAGGGTTAGTGTGTTAGGGTTAGGGTTAGGGTTAGTGTGCTAGGGTTAGGGTTAGGGTTAGGATTAGTGTGCTAGGGTTAGGGTTAGGGTTAGTGTGCTAGGGTTAGGGTTAGGGTTAGGGTTAGTGTGCTAGGGTTAGGGTTAGTGTGCTAGGGTTAGGGTTAGGGTTAGTGTGCTAGGGTTAGGGTTAGGGTTAGTGTGCTAGGGTTAGGGTTAGGGTTAGTGTGCTAGGGTTAGGGTTAGGGTTAGTGTGCTAGGGTTAGGGTTAGGGTTAGTGTGCTAGGGTTAGGTTATGGTTAGGGTTATGGTTAGGGTTAGGTTAGGGTTAGGGTTAGGTTAGGGTTAGGTTAGGGTTAGGGTTAGTGTGCTAGGGTTAGGTTATGGTTATGGTTAGGGTTGGGTTAGGTTAGGGTTAGGTTAGGTTAGGGTTAGGTTAGGGTTAGGTTAGGGTTAGGGTTAGGTTAGGGTTAGGTTAGGGTTAGTGTGCTAGGGTTAGGGTTAGGTTATGGTTAGGGTTAGGTTAGGGTTAGGTTAGGTTAGGTTAGGGTTAGGTTAGGGTTAGGTTATGGTTAGGGTTAGGTTAGGGTTAGGTTATGGTTAGGGTTAGGTTAGGGTTAGGGTTAGGTTAGGGTTAGGGTTAGGGTTATGGTTAGGGTTAGGTTAGGGTTAGGGTTAGGTTAGGGTTAGGGTTAGGTTAGGGTTAGGGTTAGGTTATGGTTAGGGTTAGGTTAGGGTTAGGTTAGGGTTAGGTTAGGGTTAGGGTTAGGTTAGGGTTAGGGTTAGGGTAGGGTTATTGTGGGGTTAGGGTTAGGGTTAGGTTAGGGTTAGGTTAGGGTTAGGTTATGGTTAGGGTTAGGTTAGGGTTAGGTTAGGGTTAGGGTTAGGTTAGGGTTAGGTTAGGGTTATGGTTAGGGTTAGGTTAGGGTTAGGGTTAGGTTAGGGTTAGGTTAGGGTTAGGTTATGGTTAGGGTTAGGTTAGGTTAGGGTTAGGTTAGGGTTAGGTTAGGGTTAGGGTTAGGTTAGGGTTAGGGTTAGGGTAGGGTTATTGTGGGGTTAGGGTTAGGGTTAGGTTAGGGTTAGGTTAGGGTTAGGTTAGGTTAGGGTTAGGGTTAGGTTAGGGTTAGGGTTAGGTTAGGGTTAGGTTAGGGTTAGGGTTAGGTTAGGGTTAGGGTTAGGGTTAGGGTAGGGTTATTGTGGGGTTAGGGTTAGGGTTAGGTTAGGGTTAGGGTTAGGTTAGGGTTAGGTTAGGGTTAGGGTTAGGGTAGGGTTATTGTGGGGTTAGGGTTAGGTTAGGGTTAGGTTAGGGTTAGGGTTAGGGTAGGGTTATTGTGCTAGGGTTAGGGTTAGGTTAGGGTTAGGGGTTAGGTTAGGGTTAGGGTTAGGGTAGGGTTAGGTTAGGGTTAGGGTTAGGTTAGGGTTAGGGTAGGGTTAGGTTAGGGTTAGGGGTAGGGTAGGGTTAGGGTTAGGTTAGGGTTAGGTTAGGGTTAGGTTAGGGTTAGGGTTAGGGTTAGGTTAGGGTTAGGGTTAGGGTTAGGTTAGGGTTAGGGTTAGGTTAGGGTTAGGGTTAGGGTTAGGTTAGGGTTAGGTTAGGGTTAGGGTTAGGGTAGGGTTAGGTTAGGGTTAGGGTTAGGGTTAGGGTTAGGGTAGGGTTAGGTTAGGGTTAGGGTTAGGGTAGGGTTAGGTTAGGGTTAGGGTTAGGGTAGGGTTATTGTGCTAGGGTTAGGGTTAGTGCACCTTTGCTCCCTGCACATGCCACTATTACCCAGAGTGACCCTGGGCACTTCTTGTGTAGTGAGCTTCAGCAGTGATCTCATGAACATCACACAGCACACCCGTGTGTGAGCGTGAGAGAGTGAGTGTGTGTGTGTGTGTGTGAACACTGGCGTGCTGTTTGTTCTGATTCTCTTCTCTCTTCCCCTTCCATTATTCCCCCTCCCCCCCTTCCTCGAGAAGCTCTCTCTCAAGCTGGTAAGCATGTTCATAACAGTATCACCTTGTCGGCATGACCGCAGCATGCTCGTTGCCATAGTAACACGCGACCTCCTAACACCGCGCCCCGCTGGGTTTTTTTGACTCATCGCCCGTTTGCCGTTTCTGTAAACCGTGCTGTTTTAACCTGCTGTTTCATTTACCGTCCTTTGCCACATTGTGGGGGTTTTTTTTCCTTGTGTGTTTAAAAAAACAAAAAAAAAACAAAAAAAAAACCCAGAACTGCGTTGTCTCATGTTTGTTGTTTGTTTTTGTTTTGTTCGTCTGGTTTCCGTGGCGACCCTCTGTGTAGATCTCCCTCAATGTCCACGTGCGGAACTTCATTGAGGTGATCTGATCCCCGACACTGCTTCCTAAACGACAGTAACGTCACAAATTTCCTTCACATAACGGTTGAATAACTCACTAAGCAGAAACCCTTGACTGGCTGGCTGCTCTGAATTCATTCTCTGAATTGCGACGACTAGGCGAATGTCTTCAGGCACAGTGACGGCGGTAGCCAGGGGCTTCAGCTTTAGAGTGCAACTTGCCTGCCCTCTGTCACGCCTGGCTGCAAAACATACACAGTTCACGCCTGGTATCCGTATGTTTCACTGAGCCATGGAAAGCTACACAGGATCTTAAAACCACAGGTCCATTAATGGAATGAATGCAGTCAGCCATTATAAAAGTGAACTCTTGTCAAATGTATCCCAAATGGCTTTGCACAAGACACTAAACCTGCTGTATGCGAAATTAGCTGAAGGTTAAGCAGCCTGGTTGAAATGTTGGTGAGGTTCACGCCGTGTGCTTCGACGCAGTGGGCGTGGAGGACGCTCAGTACGGGGAGGTCGGGGGTTCTTTGGGGGTTTTTTTGCTGCATGGCTGTTGTGTGCTGCATGGCGGACCAGGGCGAAACAGGCCATTCACTCTGAAAGGGACGAAGCGGGACCACGACCGGGACACAGTGGCAGCCATGAATGCTCCGTTCACACTCGTTTAATCCAGATCTGAACCCGCTTTATTTTGCCCTGACATTTGCTTTCGGCTTGCGTGACTAGATTGTTCTTAATCTCGCATGTAAAAATCCAAATAGTTGCCTTTAAAACTAATTTTGGTTTCATGAAAGGGTTAGTTTTATGAAATGCAGTTTTCAAAACGCATCTCAGATGGACAAATACTTAATAGTTTATACCTCAAATTGATTAGAATTACCACCGAAAATGCAAAAGCCTGTTCTGACAGAATTAGTGTAACAACAGCCTGATTACAGCTGTGACAAAATATACTGAACCTCAGTGTCTCTTTACTGTTCAGACACGATCTTTTGGATTGAATTTACCAGATCTAAAATGATCATTTAGAGAAAAGGAACAGAACACGCTCAGACCCTGCATAATAAATGCTGCCACCTAGTGGTAGACCAGGCAGCTCGGCAGTGAGCAGACCAGCTGGATTTTGTGTAGCGGAAATGGTGATTAGAAAGAGACTGATGGTGACTTAGCAACCCTGCAGGACAGTCCAGTCATTCAGACAGGAAAAAAAAACAGAGTGACCTGCCGTGACCCTAGTTAAGCCCTGAGACCCCCGGTCCAGCACTACAGCGGCCATCAGAACTCGGTCTTCATAAGAAAAACAGTCAAACAAATTTCAGACCTGCATCAAACAAAAAAGAATTACATTTTTAAAAAGTGGTCACTGTGCTTTGTTCACCCTTAAGCACTTACAAGATCACAATCAGGTGACTTGTATGAAAACCTACCACCCAGGTGACTGGTTTGGCTGAGACAAGTCTGACCCAAATCACTTCATCTAAAATTGACCAATTGCAGTATAGTCTTTTAAAGCTTTCTGATTGGCTGGCCAGGCCGACACAAGTCTGAGTCAGTTTCTTAGATTGGACATTATGTTAAAGCACATCTAACTCCTACACTGCAGATAGGCAGAAACAGACAGGAGACTCTGATTACGCATCTGGGATTATGCATGTGGGATTATATATGTAGGATTATGTGCACACCACCTCCTGATAGCGTGGGGCAGGAGCAAACAGTGACTGTTCTCTGGCTGTGCTCTCTCACTGGTGCGCGTGGGCGTCTCAGGGGGTGAACCCAGAGGACTGCAGCCATCTGCCCCCGGAGCAGCGCAGGAAGAAGCTACAGGCCAAGATCGACGACATCAGTAAAGACATCCAGAAAGAGATGGACCAGAGGTACACACACACGCGTGCACACACACACACACACACACACACACACAGTAAAGACATACAGAAAGAGATGGACCAGAGATACACACACACACATGTGCACACATGTGCACACATGTATACACCTACACACACACAGACACACACACACAGTAAAGACATACAGAAAGAGAAGAACCAGAGGTACACACACACACACATGTGCACACATGTATACACCTACACACACACACAGTAAAGACATACAGAAAGAGATGGACCAGAGGTACACACACACACATGTGCACACATGTGCACACATGTATACACCTACACACACACAGACACACACACACAGTAAAGACATACAGAAAGAGAAGAACCAGAGGTACACACACACACACATGTGCACACATGTATACACCTACACACACACAGACACACACACACACGTGCACACACACATACACAGACATACACATGTGCACACATGTATACATACACTCACACACACACACACACATACACACATGTATACACCTATACACACACACACATGCATGCACACACTCACACACACACTGATGTGCTCGTACACTCTACATATTCCCAAAACACATCTAGTGGCCAGTGAAACATTCCATCCCTGGGCACTTTAAGCTCTTATCCATCAAACCTGTCTGAATGTATTTTGAATGTACATCAAGCTTTCCACTGTTTAGGAGTGTGTGTGTGTGTGTATGTGTGTGTGTGTGTGTGTGTGTGTGTGCGCGCGTGTGTGTTCACTACTTTCAGGGATGCGTTGACTAAAATGAAGGACGTGTATGTAAAGAACCCCCAGATGGGTGATCCCAGCAGTGTGGACCCCCGCCTGGCTGAGATCGCCCAACACATCGACAAACTACAGACTGAACTGCAGAAATTTGAGGTGTGTGTATCAGTAATGCAAAACACATCTACCAAAGTACACTTGCAATTATACACAATTATATACAATATACACCCAGATGAAAACATAGCTTAGTATTTTGTGTGAATCTGTGTGTATACATGTGCATGAATGTGTGTGTGTGTGTGTGTGTGTGTGTGTGTGTGTGTGTGTGTGTTTGCGCTGCAGGGTTGGTTAGCCGAGGTGGAGGGCAGGATGCCAGTGAGGAGTGAGCCCACAAACAGACAGAGCAGCGTGTACGATAGACAGAGCAACACACCACCAGCCAACAACAACTGTGCTCAGGACCGCGAGAGGTACCGTACACACGCACGCACACACACACGTATGTGCTCACACATGCTCACAGTCAGGTGTACAGACATACACACACGTGCACTTTAACGGACACACACATGCTCATACCTGTACATCTAACGGCTCCACAGTCCAGTGTCCCACATTTAAACTCCCTGTTTAACCCATCCCCTTCTACATCCACACTACCTGAAGCCGTCTTAGCAGGTAAACTTAGTCAGAGATTTTGCTTTTACCCAAACTCACCCTATCAGTCATTTTCAGACAAAGAGCAGGTCTTCGTGAAGGACATTTCTAATGTCGTTTGCACTAATGTTATGTGCACTTTGTATATAGTGCACTGTGTTGTGATACACAGAACATACTGTACACACAATCTCTCAAATATACCTAAACCCTGAGTTACGTGCTATATGAATTATTTATTGTGTATAATAATGAGTATAGTGTAAATGGTGTTTATGGTAATGAGTATAGTGTAAACAGTGTCTAAGATAATGAGAGTATTTTGCATATTTAATACAACTGTGAAGGGAGTGGCAGATTTCTGTTAATGTGATGTACACAATGGATAGTATTGCTGGAAGTTGAGGGTCACCACCATAGTTGAGGGTCATTGGTTCGATAGACGTGCACCCACCACACATCATTCAACCTGCAGTGATACAGTTGCTATAGATACTTTGTGTGCGTGTTTGTGTGCGTGCATGTGCGTGTGTGTGTGTGCGTGTGTGATGGAGTAGTCCGGATGGTAGCTATACTGAGGAGCAGAGCTCTGAGGTCCAGACTAAGGTTCAGACCGATACGGAGTTTGATGACTTTGATGATGCTGAGGAGGACCTGCTGCCCACTATCGGAACCTGCAAGGCACTCTACCCATTTGAAGGTACCACACACACACACACACACACACACACCCACACCCAAACCCAATAGTCAAAATGAAGTCAAGGGTGTTTATAATATAGAATTGTCTGCTGATGACATAATCTTAAAGCCACAATACTACCATATGCTCAATAATCAATAATAACAAGTGAAAGTGACGGTTACAGTGTTAAAGATCCAGTTGTTATTTAGAATATATCACTGGAGTGAGTCTTCCATTTTAAAATTTCCTTATCCAGCTGACAAACGACAAGGTGGATTTAGCTAGCGTTAGCCAGTTAGCTAACTATATGAATTTATGTAACTAAAAATATAAACTTTTAACCTAGTCTTTCTATGTTGAGAATACTCTCTAGGTAGGTTTGGTATTTGCTATTTTTTTTCCCATCCACGTAATCAAACTATAATAATGAACAGATGATCATGGTATTGATCTCAATATTAGCTAACAATAGATAGCCAAGTTAATGTTAGATTAGTTGAAGCTGAATTAAACAGTATCATATAATATAGTACAACACAACGGAACAGAGAACTATCCAGGACTATATTATAGATCAGTGGTATGACAATACCACTGGCGTGGATTCATATCATTTTCTCAGTGGGTCCTGTGCTATATTAGCATGAATATGAATTATCAGTATGAATATTATCTCCTTTATTTTAGCCATAGAGATGACTAAATTTGATAGCATGAGTTTACTGACTTCCTAAGTTCATCGTGGTCTATGAGTGAGTATTAGCTTGTATTAAGCAGTCCTGATTTAAGATTTGTTTTTTCCGTTACCAATCGATCGAACTAGTTGGCCTAGCGTGGGCTTTGCGAAGTTTCCTGTATGTTTGTGTGATACGGGGGACGTACAGTCTCACCAGAGACTGTGCGGTGTCTCAAGGCAAAACGGTCATCTCGCAGGCGGTAGGTGATATCTTGTGGAACCAAGGCTGTTCTCAGAGGAAACTGAGATCTCACCCAGTATTAACATGGTCTTGATATAGCAGCCACTTCTTTGAATATCGCACCATAGATATGGCTGTCTCCTCTCTCTCTCTCTCTCTCTCTCTCTCTCTCTCTCTCTCTCTCTCTCTCTCTCTCTCTCTCTCTCTCCCTCTCTCACACACACACACACGCTCTCTCTCTCCCTCTCACACACACACACACACACACACACTCTCTCTCTCTCGCTCTCTCTCTCTTCTTTCTGTTCCTGTCTTTATTTTTACGCGTCTCTATCTTTCTTGGTTTCCCACCTTTCTCAGTATCTCCTCTTTCCCCGTGCCTGTAGGTAACAATGAGGGTACGCTGACTCTGGCTGAGGGGGAGGTGCTCTTCGTCATCGAGGAGGACAAAGGAGACGGCTGGACGCGCGTCCGCCGGAACGAGGAAGAGGAGGGCTACATCCCAACGTCCTACGTCGAGGTCTTCCTCGACACCAACACCAAAGGTGCTCGCCCTCATACGTGATCGGGTGTTCCAGGCTAAACCGCCTACTGTCACAAGCAGCTATGACCTTACATCCTGCTGTTTAGGGGTGGGCCTTGACCTCACATCCTGCTGTTTAGGGGTGGGCCTTGACCTCACATCCTGCTGTTTAGGGCTGGGCCTTGACCTCACATCCTGCTGTTTAGGGGTGGGCCTTGACCTCACATCCTGCTGTTTAGGGGTGGGCCTTGACCTCACATCCTGCTGTTTAGGGGTGGGCCTTGACCTCACATCCTGCTGTTTGGGCATGGGCTATGACCTTGTTTACTGGTGTTCCAGGCTATGATTATGGTTTCCCATCATAATGATGTCACTAAATCAACTCGGTTGTGGCTTGTGTTTGATGAGATGGGTAATTTGGAGATGTTGGACTGTTCGCAGTGTTTCTTTTTAAGTGTGCAAAACAGCACAGTACATATTCAAAGGCTGAGTGGTGGCAGTAAAAGATATAAGAAGCACAGAACCAATTAGCATAGAGACAATTAGCATAGACCCAATCAGCCTAGAAACAATCAGAGCAGAACCAATTAACATAGAGCCAATTAGCATAGAGCCAGTCAGCACAGAACCAGTTAGCATGGAACCAGTCAGCACAGAACCAGTCCGCACAGAACAAATTAATATAGAACCAATCAGAGCAGAACCATTTAACATAGAGCCAATTAGCATAGAACCAATCAAGCAGAACCAGTCAGCACAGAACCAGTTAGCATAGAGCCGATTAGCATAGAACCTATCAGCACATAACCAATCCCAACAATCCCTAGTGAGTCCCTACATCACTAAGTCACCCCACCCAACGGTTCTGTAGCTCTGAGCAATGATAACTCACCATGCTCAGAACACCGTGCTGATATGTAAGCATTCTGCCCCGAACCATGTTAGTGTGGAAACACGTCTGGAACGGTCACCGTCCCTACGCAGAACCCTCCAACCCTGCAGTGGAGAAGAAGCTTTAGGCCCAGTGAGGGTCCAGGAGGGTTTGGGTGGGTCCAGGTGGCTTCAGTCCTAGAGCACTGCACAGTATAGTGCGTCTTTGAGGCTAAAGACCAGACGTTTAAGTACTGGAATCATTATTCAGAAGTGTTAAACATATTTGTAGCAGTGGTCTGTATGCAGAGATGCATGCATGCTCTTCTTGTAAGTCTTCTATTGCAGTAATGGAGAGTGTATCCATATAATCCAGGAAGGAGCCTAATGAACCATAAATGGCACATAAATAGACTGTGTGAGGTGGGTCAGCACGGGGCTGGGCTGGGGAGTGATCTACTCTACTGTTTGTTTAATTCCAGGTCTCTATATGTGGGGTTAGGGGTTGTAACTGACATACAACCCCTTCATGAGGGTGAGAATGTGTCTGTGTATGTGTGTGTTTCTCAGAGCTGAGCTGAGCTGAGCTGAGATTGTTCTAGGTTTCTAGATTCTAGATTTTTCTTTTCTTGTGTGATACAGATATGATATGCATGAGTCTCAATAACTGCATGAGAATAGTTGCAAAGAATTCCTCATTGTGTGTGTCTGTTTGTAATGTTGCCTTAATGCCTGTGCCTTACTGAAATATTAACATTAAGTCTCTTGTGAGCATGCTAGAGCTTTAAAATGTTTGCGACACAGCGTCACTGTAGAAGTCTGTGGTCCCAACGCACATAAAAGTCACAAGCGTGACAGCGGCACCACCTCATGGACAACTTTCTGCTCGCTAACCATGCGTGACTAAGTTACAAACCAGTTCCACGAGATGCTTCGCATCTTTTAAAAAAACCCATTACATTCATATAAACAGCAAACTAAATGTGTGTATCTTTCATTTGAGAATCTACTACAGTTAAAGTCTGTCTGGAATTTCAGAATGTGTCCAGTAGATTGTAGAGCACATCTTTAAATTATACTGAAGCCTAAGAAACTATAGAATGTGGGGAGATTTTTCAATTGTAGTGCGTTTAAAAATCTTCCGTTTATTTGTAAGTGTAAATTATATTTTGGCGCTCGTGTTTGTGAAACGTTAATTTTCTTCCTTCCCCTCTCTGTTTGTCCATAACTGCAGATTCCTAGATGCCAAGGTGATCTGGATGTGACCGTGCATGGATGAAACACCACTCTTTAATCGAGAGAGTGAGAGAGAGAGTGAGAGAGAGACGCGACGATGGTGATGATGGTGATGCTGAAGGACAATGAGGAAGAGGGTGGAGCAGTCTGACTGAGTCTGCTGCAGAGAGTATCTGAACCATGCAGTCAATCAGAGAAAAGTGCAAAATTGTCCAATCCAAACGTATTGCCCATTTCTGTCGTTTTTACAATAAGGTCATTTTTTTTCTTACATTATTTAATTTTGCCTCTTTGCTATGCACTCGTACTAACCGCGATAATTGTGCATTTCTGTCTGTATGTGTTGCCTGCTGGCTTACTCACGCCCAGCCTCCTCCCTGTGCCCAAATGCCCAATCAGAAGCTGTGGTTGTGGTCTGAAAAAGGAACTAGTTAGTCGCCTTTAGTAGGTGGCCCCGCACCCCCAGTACCGCCCCCTGGACTTCACTCTCCCCTCAGGCTCACTCTTTGCCCTGGTTGCTCAGTGCATTGTGGGTACACTGCCAACAGAACGTCATCGGAACGTTCTGGAAGTGGAACTCTCAGGTGCTTTCTGTTGAATCGTAAACTCTAGTCACACACTCACTCTGACATTACAGATGTCGTTAACTCAAACGTATGCGTGTGCGCGTGTGTACGTGTGAGTGCTCGTGCGTGACTGCGTGTGCAAGTGCATGCATGTGTGCACGTGTGCGCGCCCTTAGTTTGGGTTTAGCAATGGCACAGAGGTCGCAGCTCCACCTCCCAACTTCACCCACCCCACCCATCCCCTTATGTCCTTCCTCAGACCACACCCCTCGTACGTAACAGCTGCTGGCTTCTGGCTTCCATGAGTGCCTGTCAGAGCTCGGGGCTGGGCTTCCCCTGCCAGCAGCCTACATGTGACCCCTGACCCCTCCTGCCCCACGCCGACACGGTTGGGCTGCTCCCGTCCATTAACTTGCAAACGGTGCAAATGAAAACATCTGCTCTCAGAATGCTAGTTCCATCTGCCATGTCCATATTTTCTCACGGTCCTGCTCGTCCATGTCCCCGTATTCAGGGTCCTTCCTTGCCTCCGTCTCCTGTGTGCTTCTCTCCGTTGCCCTTCGGACTGGGGCTCACGTCTCACAGACGTCTCACAAACGTCTCAAACGTGGGCGGTAGGTGCGTCACATTAAGTTAAACAGCAACAGCTGTTCATTTGTGTTTTGAAGTGAGCTTTTTTTTTCCCTTCCACTGTCTCTATCGCAGGCCTGCGTGGCCTCCTGGGGCAAGAGAACCCTCTGTGTTTCTGCTTCCCCACTCCATACCAGTCTGCTGCATACCAGTCTGCTGCATACCAGTCTGCTTCACCTTTTTTTAACCTTTCAAATCCAAATGAACATAATGAACTGGACAGCGCTCCTATGCAAACCGCGTGGTTTATATACACTGATGTTCCTGAGGGTGTAGTGAGTTTAAAGGCTAATTAGTGAAATACAGCAGCTCCGCATGCCTGGCGGTGCTTGTGACCTGGTGGTGTTGCCATGGTTGCACCACCAGTTGTAGTAGAGGGAGAGAGAAAACCCCAAATACACTGTGGCTCTGTTCCTTAATCTGCAGTACGTGCAACCGTGGCTCGATTGTGATTTCCTTCTAGGCTTCTCTCTGGGTTTCGTTTCACCTTTTTTCTGTTTTGCTTTGTATGTTGTCTAAAAAAAAGTGACGTTTAATATCATGAGAATCTCCACTGACTACTCATTCTGCTTTCTATGGCACATAGTTTATTTTAAAGTTTTGTTTTTTAACTCTTACATTCTTTTACATTCATTATAGATCATAGATAGGTTTTAGATTTTTTAAAATTATTTTTTACCTGTTTTTCTTCTACTGAATGATTAAATTGCACCTGTTTTTGGCCCTTTAAAAAACCCCACCGTGGCACCGTTGAAACTATAGCCAGGTCAAAACAAACCAAACAACAACAACCCAACCTTGTTATTCATCGTTTTCCTTTAAGAAGTTCTGTTCTCGCTGTAGCCCGAATGACCCAGCCTGCATCTTGCCTTCGCTTACTGCTGGTGATCTTTGGGACGAGATGCGTTGTAAATATGAAGGGCAGTCGCACAGCCGGAGGAGACGGCCGCGGTGCCTCACGAACGCGCGCGCGCGCGCGCCCGCGCGCTCTGACGCCCAAACGCGAGCCACGCGCGGGCAGGTCTCCTGGGCACGCGCCCTTCCCCTCCTCTGGCGCTGTACTAACAGACACCTGCAGGGGGCGCCAGCACCACTACGCCACTCCCAATCATATAAATATATATATATAAATATATAAATATAAATCTATAAATTAGAGAAACCTACGAATCAATTGATAGAAAATCTATTTTTAAGGGTTTTACTAAAAATAATTGTATTGGCTCTGATAAGCAAGTAAACGTTTTTGTTGTTGTTTTTTTTTCTGTCCTGTCTCCTTTGGTGATGTCTGCCAAATGGTGTTTTTTGCACTTTCTGTTTGTTTGTTCGTGTTATATTTGTAACGCTTGTTTCGTTGCACTGAAAACTTCGTATTGTGTTTACTGTGCCAATTAAACACAGGAAAGAACCGCAGTGTCTTGTCTCTTGATATTCTGTGCGCTTTTCCGTTTTAGTGCCGTAGCGAGAGAGCGTTACATTTGCATCTTTTATTGGTTGAAGTATTTTACTCCACGTGTTTTAATTTTAAAAGGCCAGCATACATGAGGGTGACCATATTATAGTTCTCAAAAAGACGCCAGGATGGTGGGGATTATTTTTTAAAACTTAATTACAAGACCAAAAAGTGGCCTTCACAGCCAACATATGCATTTCATTTTTATAAATATGATATATGAAAATCCGTTGCCATAAAAATTCACAACTTGTAGGAAAATGCTCTTTTAGGAAGAGGCATGCAACATTTGGGAACTTAGTCTAATACAGATTTCCTCACAAACTCTGACCACTTCACATCTATAATTCTGTCACGTTTGCTTTAATTACACTTGTTTTTAAAACAAGCATACGGAGACTGATTTATCCCAAATCCATCTGTCACATGCATGATGTACACGGACAAACACGTGCATGGCAGAAAAACAAGCCCAAGGTGTTTAGAAGATACAGAAGAGAAGGTTAACTTCACCACTGGTTGCGTGAGTAGCGTACGAAAAGCCCACGACATAAGGCGACTGTAGAAAGCAAACGTCAACATGAAAAAAAATCCAAATATGACAATGAACGCGGTTGTGAAATAAAGCTATATTTGGGGATCACTATTAGCATCGAACTAAAATAGCTAGCTAGCTAAGATATAACAAAGATCTGTGTAGGATATCTAGCCAACGTTAGGGTCAGCCAACTTAGGTTAATTTATTTAAAAGCTAGTTACGTTAGCTAGCATTCCGCTTTTAAGTCTCTAACGTCTAGAACCAACAAACAAAACATCAGTACTTCCCTTCTAATAATATAACTAGCTAACGTCAGCTTCTTGTTTAGTTCCCGGGAACCTCCGAGGGCGTCATATGCTAACTTCAAGGTGATTGGTCTATTAGCCTCCGTATGCAAAATAGTCATGCATTGTGCGCCAGCAATCTTAGCTTGTGCAGTAAAAATGTGAAATAATATTCATATAGTTAATATATAATCGTATGAACTTTAATATATAACGCTTATTTTTACGTACGGAATAGAAAATATATCTTACCGTCATCAAGACACACATTTATCTACCGCTATATATATAGGTCATAAATGCTATCACGATAACGTGTTGTATGAAAGGAGAGAAGGTTAGCACTCCCCTTGACAAGGATGGAAGAGGTCCTAGTGACCTGCAACACGCATACGGTTAAGGCATTGCCACCTACCTTTGTGGCATCTCTAACCAAGTTTTTTTCTTAAAGCTATAGTTTAGACTTCGAATTTAAATTCTGGACATTCATGCTTCTTTTAGATCCCACTGAAAGCAATTATACGAGCAGACGGTACGTAGTAATTGCGAATTTAATTACGTACAGTATTTCTTTTAGATGATTCATATTTAGCTGTGAGTCGCTATTAATTATTATTAGGACACCATTCACTCAGTCGATTAGTTTCCATGGTTTTACTTATCGCTTGGGTACCGCGGCTGTTAACCCCGTTTCCCAAACGCATCGCAGTGTAAAGATCATGCTAAATGAGACAGCACTCTTCTTAAATGAGAGCGTTCAATGTGATACTCGCTCTGATCGTGCTTCTGGGAAACCCAGCCATCTGCGGTAATACGAACCCAGCATTGTGATTCTAGTAACACTTGGCACTGCAATCAACAGCGAATCAAATTCTGTCAAAATAAAAGTCGAGATTAAAATTTTTAAGGTCATTTTAAAACACAGATAAAATAAAACAGGAAAAAGAATACACGAATAAACAATATAAATTCAAATGTTATTTTATAAAGTCTATATGTAAAATAATTTAAAAAAATTTTATATATATATATATATATATATATATATATATATATATATATATATATATATATATATATATATATATAATTTTTTTAATGTCTGTTAAAATCCATCTGTTCACAAACAATAAGACTGTACTGTGTAAATCTCATATTACTGTAGCTGGGAAATACATTTTTGCACTGGCACGTCATACTCAAGACACAAACCTAAAAAAGAAAAATGAAAATCTGAAGTAAAATATTGGTATTTGAAGAACCGCATTATGTAATATAACTTCATTTAATTTATATTTCAAAATGGGATTTTCCTTACATGTAAAATTTCACTGGTCTGAATTATAGTGTAGTCTACACTGCTGAGATTAGCTGTGCTCTTAAAACTCCAATTAGTATTGGGCTGTTTTAAACCCATAGCCTAATATGAGATGTACTTTATACTATAAAGTATAAATAAAGCATAAAAGTATAGTATAAAAGTATAAAAATGTACTTCAGGTTGTCCTCAAATTAAAGATAAAGATAAGTAAACATTCTCATCAAAATTAGATTTAATTTGACAAAGTTTGATTAATGTAATATAATTAGCTCAAACTGCGCATTTAGCATTAGAGTAATGTGTCGGACATGCGTAAAGCTTCTTTCTGACAATGGCTGTTGTAAAAAGTGCTATATAAACACATTTTATTGACTAATAGGTATAAGCAAAATGCCATTAATCAGATAGCTTGTCAGTAGCATTAAAATAGCATATTTGTCACTTAAAATAGTGTCAATCTTTTCTTTATTTTTGCCACAATTAACAGGTTTCCCAAGCTGCTAGTTGAAGCATTCTGCTTCTCCTTGATCATAGCGTGACTTTTGACACAGTAAGCTCTCTTATCTTTCGTCCATAGGTATTTCTGGCTCTGGGTTTCAGATAAAACCTCTGGAACAGAGCATCACCACCTTAGGAAAGCAATCAGCCAATTTTCCAGTCACTCATGGTGTACCTCAAGGTTCAGTTCTCAGAACAGTCTTGCCCTTCGCATACTACTACTGACACAAATCACATGTCATGCTGTCTGCTTCCATTGCTGTACAGATGATATTGAATTTGTCATTGATGTCACAGCTGGTCAGACCTGTGCTGGCTCTTAGGCGTCTCCTTCTTGACTGGATGACAGGTCTGTCAGTCATACACCAGGCTCTCCTGACTGGGTGGCAGGGTCACACGTGCTACACACTAACCATCTTTCAAATCCCAGTGGAAAACTTTCCTCTTCAGTTCATATATTTTCCTTCTACACATTCTTTTTTTCCCCCAGAACATACTTCAGGAAGTATGGGTGGCAGAAAGGCACTAAAACATGATCTCTTCTTTCAGCGCATGGTCATCATCTAATAACCAAGTTGAACATTTAGACTCATTTAATTGGATTTAACTGCCCTATTAGTGAGGTGAGACTGACCCTTGTTGTCTTGACAGTCAACTCAAAAAACTCATTAGCTTTTTTTTTTTTTTAATGTGATAAATATCTGAAAAGGTATTGCTGAGGAATTTCAAATCACAAAACCATGACCGCATGAGTTGCTGTTAACAGATAACCGAATAAGACCACTTGTTTCTTTGAACTTAAATGAAAGACAGGACCATAATTGAGTGCTAAGAGGTTTTAATACACATGTACCAATCTCCCTCAACCCTCAGGTGAAGCACACAGGTATCAGACGTGCTTATCCAGTAGAGTATAAAACATCATATTAAGAGCATACGGGCAATGAGTGATCGCAAATATTCAGAATTATTAGAAAAGAAAAACAGAAATGCATTAAATACAAAACTAAAAGACATTAAATATTTACAGGAGAAAATCCTTTTTTTTAAAAAAAAAAAAAAACAACAACCCAGAAACAATTACTAGTTAAAAAAATAATATCTTGTACATCCTTTGAGCAAAATCTGTATTTTACGATAAGTGTGCAAATTCATTTTGTGTCTCAAACTGCATCAGAGTACCTTTAAAAGGTAACAAAAAAAGACAAGGAAGAATATTTGTGAAAGCCATTTCTGTTCTACTTCTAACTGGATTAAGGATTAGGGGTTACTCATGGACGATGGCTGAACTATCCCATCCGGGTGATGAGGCTCTCCGACAACTGGAGTGGGAGGAGTCAATGTGTCACTCCTCACTGGATCCCAGCTTTCTGCCAGCGATCAGATGGGGGCGTGGACAATCTCCTGGGGGCAGGGTCTGGTGATTGACTCCTCACTGGGCATTCAGGGTGATTTCCTAGTGGAGGAAGGAGAGAATGACTTTCCAAGGAAACAGGGCAGATGTAAAAGGACTCCCTGCCCACGGCTGTGTACATGCGGCACATGTATATGAGACGGTACGATGGCCCAGCTGAACTCGCACTGGGGTTCTTTAATGTCAGAACAAAAGCAGGTGACATGAGGGGGAAAAATCAGGCCAAGGATGGTTTCTTTGCTTAATGAACTGACAATTGAACTATGAGGAAGCCAGGCTTGTGCACGCGCACGCAAATATACGAGGAAGAATTCATATGCTGTGATTCTCTCCACAGTATCATGCAAAAAGCCAAAAACAAACACAGCAACACACCCCATGTCTCGCATGACACACACACACACACACACACACACACACTAACCTTCGACTCGAAAGCCTTCTAGCCCAAAGATGCTTCCATAATTAAACTATAGCAAGTTACACACAGGAGAGATGAGAGATTACCAAGGGCACGCTACACCCACGCTACACCTATGCTACACGTATGTCACTTCAGCTGCTGACAAAGTAAATTAGTTTCCAGCAGCTCCAAGTGCACAAAGCTGATCTGGGGGCCAAACAGAGCTGATGAGGTCACAGCGGCCGAGTTCACACTGACCTCCAGGTTTCCTCTGGCTCTCTTCAGCACTCCGTGAGTCAGCGACACTACGGGAGGAGGGAGAGGTCAAACATGTGGTGCTGTATTACAGGACAGAGGCAAGCACTTCACGACAGGTTGTATCCACGTGTGTGGTCAGGGGTCTGTCTGCTGTCCCGTGAGGACCTTCACACCCTCTCTAAGTGTGTGTGTAATATATATGTATGCGTGTGTGTGTGTGTGTGTCGTACACTGGTCTATGATGATGCGCTCCATGCCCTCTCTAAGCTGGTTGGTGGAACGCAGGCGTTTGACGGCTCCTGTCAGCATCCTCTCCTGCTGAGATAACCTGCTCCTTAAGCAAGAGATCTCACTCCTAAACACGTCCTCCTGCACCGAGAGAGAGAGACACAGACAGACACACACACACAAAATGGGCCTCATCTTAGCATAAACAGAAGCCACCGAGTTCAGCAGAAAACTGTGTACCGTCTGTGTGTGTTACCTGCTGTCTGTGTGTGAGGTCACCCGAGGGCAGAGTTACTCTCCAGAACAGGTTCAACAGTCGTTCTGCTTCTTCTAGGACTAGGAGTATAGTGCCTGATCCATCCTTACAATCCACAAGCTAGCACGTGCGCAGGGACACGGAAGTAAAACGATTTTAAAAGGAGAAATAAGGAGGTATGCATATTTATATGCAGAAATGAGAAGCAGGACTGTGTGTGTGTGTGTGTGTGTGTGTGTGTGTGTGTGTGTGTGTGTGTGTGTGTGTGTGTGAGTGTGAGAGAGAGAGAGAGAGAGAGAGAGAGAGAGAGAGAGAGAGAGAGAGAGAGAGAGCTCTTACCCCGCGGCCCTCCTGCAGTTGTGTGTCCATAAAAGTGCTGAGCCTCTTGGCTCGGCGGATCTGTTTGCTCAGGGCTCTGTAGTCCTCCACCAGGCCCAGCATGTGACGGCCACGCCCACTGGCCCACAGCCCGTCGCCAGGCACTGACCGTGACGGGGAGCCACTTCCCACGGAGCTACCGCTGTCTACACACACACACACACACACGTTGCCTGGACTTGTTCCACACGTCCTGCGGAAATGACGACAATTTAGACAAACAGACCCAAAACGTACCATGAGCGGGACTGGAGGACCGCGAGTGCTGGGGGAGTCTCTCTGACTTAACCCCCTCATCTGAGAGAGAGAGAGAGAGAGAGAGAGAGAAAGAAAGAAAAAGAAAGAAAGAAAGGTACATGATAAAAGACCACTGAGGCCATCATTATCGTGTATACAGCTGTGCTTCCTCCACCTACCGCAGGTTTGCAGCTGTTATAGATCGTGTCCAAGTTTTTGTGTGTGTGTGTGTGTGTGTGTGTGTGTGTGTGTGTGTGTGTGTGTGTGTGTGTTTGCATGCCCGAGCCCATACCCGTCGTAGCCAGCAAGTAGTTGATGTTGATGGTGGACGGCCCGTCGGCACGGGACAGCAGCTGCTGCTCCAGTTTGTGTCGGAGTGCCGTGTTGGTCTGGATACTTCTCTCCAGCTGCAAGCGTAGCCTGCGCACCTCACTCAACAGCTCGGTGAGGTCCACTGTCCCGGGCTCAGCGCCCAGGTGCCCCTCGCCTGCACCGCACGCAAAGAATCACATTAAAGCTCCGCTCCAAAGCGGACAGTGACAAAAACCGCAATGAAAATGACAGAAGGCCTTTGGGTATTTTATTAAAAACAAGCAGAGGAGATCGCGTCAGACCCTTCTCTGGTTCTGAATGGCAAATACTACGATCCACAACACCAAAGTGTAAAACTAATCGATACAAAAACTCATTCCCCTGTAAGTGAATCACTTAAACAAGAAACAGATCTGAGATGTTCAAAAGGTGTGCTCCCGTGTGTGTGTGAGTGTGTGAGAGAGATATATCTGCACCTGTGGCTGTGTGTGTGTGTGTGTGTGTGTGTGTGTGTGTGTGTGTGTGTGTGTGTGTGTGTGTGTGTGTGTGTGTGTGTGAGTGAGAGAGAGAGAGGGAGAGATATATCTGCACCTGTGGCTGTGTGTGTGTGTGTGTGTGTGTGTGTGTGTGTGTGTGTGTGTGTGTGTGTGTGTGTGTGTGAGTGAGAGAGAGAGAGGGAGAGATATATCTGCACCTGTGGCTGTGTGTGTGTGTGTGTGTGTGTGTGAGTGAGAGAGAGAGAGGGAGAGATATATCTGCACCTGTGACTGTGTGTGTGTGTGTGTGTGTGTGTGTGTGTGTGTGTGTGTGTGTGTGTGTGTGTGTGTGTGTGTGTGTGAGTGAGAGAGAGAGAGGGAGAGATATATCTGCACCTGTGGCTGTGTGTGTGTGTGTGTGTGTGTGAGTGAGAGAGAGAGAGGGAGAGATATATCTGCACCTGTGGCTGTGTGTGTGTGTGTGTGTGTGTGTGTGTGTGTGTGTGTGTGTGTGTGTGTGTGAGTGAGAGAGAGAGAGGGAGAGATATATCTGCACCTGTGGCTGTGTGTGTGTGTGTGTGTGTGTGAGTGAGAGAGAGAGAGGGAGAGATATATCTGCACCTGTGGCTGTGTGTGTGTGTGTGTGTGTGTGTGTGTGAGTGAGAGAGAGAGAGGGAGAGATATATCTGCACCTGTGGCTGTGTGTGTGTGTGTGTGTGTGTGTGTGTGTGTGTGTGTGTGTGTGTGTGTGTGTGAGTGAGAGAGAGAGAGGGAGAGATATATCTGCACCTGTGACTGTGTGTGTGTGTGTGTGTGTGTGTGTGTGTGTGTGTGTGTGTGTGTGTGTGTGTGTGTGTGTGTGTGTGTGTGTGAGTGAGAGAGAGAGAGGGAGAGATATATCTGCACCTGTGGCTGTGTGTGTGTGTGTGTGTGTGTGTGTGTGTGTGTGTGTGTGTGAGTGAGAGAGAGAGAGGGAGAGATATATCTGCACCTGTGGCTGTGTGTGTGTGTGAGTGAGAGAGAGAGAGGGAGAGATATATCTGCACCTGTGGCTGTGTGTGTGTGTGTGTGTGTGTGTGTGTGTGTGTGTGTGTGTGAGTGAGAGAGAGAGAGGGAGAGATATATCTGCACCTGTGACTGTGTGTGTGTGTGTGTGTGTGTGTGTGTGTGTGTGTGTGTGTGAGTGAGAGAGAGAGAGGGAGAGATATATCTGCACCTGTGGCTGTGTGTGTGTGTGAGTGAGAGAGAGAGAGGGAGAGATATATCTGCACCTGTGGCTGTGTGTGTGTGTGTGTGTGTGTGTGTGTGTGTGTGTGTGTGTGTGTGTGTGTGTGTGTGTGTGTGAGTGAGAGAGAGAGAGGGAGAGATATATCTGCACCTGTGACTGTGTGTGTGTGTGTGTGTGTGTGTGTGTGTGTGAGTGAGAGAGAGAGAGGGAGAGATATATCTGCACCTGTGGCTGTGTGTGTGTGTGAGTGAGAGAGAGAGAGGGAGAGATATATCTGCACCTGTGGCTGTGTGTGTGTGTGTGTGTGTGTGTGTGTGTGTGTGTGTGTGTGAGTGAGAGAGAGAGAGGGAGAGATATATCTGCACCTGTGGCTGTGTGTGTTGAGTTTCTGATCTGCTCATGCACCTGCAGTTCCACCTGTACTGTCTGCAGGAGCTGCTGAGTGTCTGCCAGCTGCTGCTTCTGGAGTTTACTGTCACACTGCAGCCTACACACACACACACACACACACACACACACAATAATATTATTATACATATGCATGCACAAAGAATTGCTTTACAATAAAGCAGTGCTTTCACACAGCAACCAGTAGCCACTGCTACACAACACTTTGTTGTATAACCACCATTACACTGGTTGTTCTAGTGTGAGAGAGAGAGAGGAACTACTCATTATATGATATCCTCTCATCATTACAGGTTATAAAACATACATAAACTACACACATGCCCTTTGCCACGTTATCTGATACTACACACGTTAACACACTAGTGCTACTGGACCACTGCAATTCTGCCAGAAGTATTGATAATGTGTTTTGAAATTGGGAGCCTGGTTTGTGTGTGTATGCCATGTAGTTTGCGTGTGTGTGTGAGTGTAAGTTACCTGTACAGCTTGTCCTGCAGGTGTGCGTGTTCCTGACGCAGAGCATGGCACTCCTTCCTGCTCATCTCCAGTTTGGCTGTGCGCCTGGTCAGAGTGTCTCGCAGACTGTCATTCTCCTTCTGTTTATCTACACACACACACTTTGTTTTTCTTTGAGGGTGCATGCGCGTAGTGTGTGTGTGAGTGTGAGTGTGAGTGTGCGTGTGAGTGTGTGTGTGTGTGTGTGTGAGTGTGAGTGTGAGTGTGCGTGTGAGTGTGTGTGTGTGTGTGTGTGTGTACCTGGGTCACTCTCTGCCACCTGCAGTTTCGTCTCTAGCTGCTCACGGAGTCTGTCGTTGGTGCGGATGCTCTCCTCCAGCCGCTGACGTAGCGCACGCGCCTCCAGTAGGTGCTCCGCCAGCAGGGCTGCGAGAGAGGAAGAGAAAAGGAACGGCTACAAATGAGCAAAGTTGATCTATTACTATAGTTTAAAGTAACAAAATCAGCCCTTTGCAGCTCCCGATGCGCGCACACACACACACACACACACACACACACACACACACACACACCTCTACCTGAGCTGATGCTCTTGTTGCCTGCCTGCTGCTGAGGCAGGCACTGTTGCTCCTGCTGCACGGCTGCCGCTGGGCTCTGGGCACGCGTGTGCGCGAGGATGGAGCACATGAGGTCCAGCTCACTCCTGAGGGTGGCATTGAGCTCGTCGCTGCTCCTCAGCTGTCCCTGCAGGCGGCTGTTCTCCCTCTGCACCGCGCGGACACTCCCCCCACCGCTGCCGGACACGCCCCCGGCCGCTGCCTTCATACCTAAAGACACCAGGCAGGGATCAAACGGTGATGGCAAAAGGCATTTGAAACACATTTTTGAAATACAGATAGGTTGGTCATGTACGGCCTGGAGCACACTGAAACGAGGGCCAATAAACACGACACAACCACCAGTCAGTTACAAACGCCTCACCGGTGGCTCAGATCCTTTGACCATACACTGGACAAAGCTATGGGCCTTTACCTTCCTCGTTAGCAGCTTCGAGCACTTTCCACCATCTGCCGCAAGAGCGGCCACGTCGTCGCCTTCACTTCGCTCATCTGTGCCAGCATTGGCCTCGGTCGCCCCGCTACAGCTTCAGTTAGCCCACACTCAAAAGCTGGTCACAATTTCGGAATTGGCGACATCTTCAACATTAGCGCGGCGCAACGTTGCCTGTACAGCTCCTAGTCAGTAACGCGATGCGACCAGGCGTTAGCGGAGACGTGTAGCCTGTATGTTAATTCCGCTCAGCTTCGCCCGCGGTACAGCGCATCTGCTGACCGGTAACGCCTGGATTCAGCCCTCTACACAACCCTATAGCCTCCGTGTCCGCTCAGCGCGGAAACCTGAACCTGCCGAAAACAGGACCGAGTTTAGTTCTAACTAGCCTGTGTGTGTCAGAGCATGAACATGCTAGCAAGAAGAGTTAGCCTGCACTAATGATGTCAAACACACACACATACAGAGAGAGAGAGAGAGAGAGAGAGAGAAAGCTGGTGTTGGGGCATTATACCGGATAGGGCTGGTGAATAATGCATCTGAGAGAGCCTGTAACAGGATCCCTCCTGGGCCGCTAAACCCAGTCGACTACGACACGCTTAAAGCACTCGGACAGACAGCAGCATGGATTAAGGGAATATAAATGCAATAAGACTCACAATCTCTACTGGGTGAATAATATGCATATTTAATGGACAAACGGGACATATCACAGGTTCCACACACACACACACACACACACACACACACACACAGCTGACACAGTGGGAAAAACAAAAACAACGCACTCTTCATTGGCTTCGGTCAATCAAAAGGTAACTCAAGTTCTTTCCTTCAGAGAGGAGATTCTCACCTCACTAGTCCTCTGCAATTACCTGGCTCATCCCTCCATCAACTGCACTCTCTCTCTCTCTCTCTCTCTCTCTCTCTCTCTGTTCATGCTGTAATGCCGAGAGACACGATGAACAAATACATTGAAGCTCAGACATGTCTATAACGCACACCTGATTTCCATTGAGTACACACATCTCCATCCAGATTTTGTGCAGCCTATGCCGTTATGCCAGTCTTGGTCGAATTTGCGTTCTGACAGCCGTTTCTGGCGAGGCCGCTCTACACAAAGCCGTCATGTCCTGAGCTGGCTCTGTCTGTGTGTGTGTGTGTGTGTGTGTGTGTGTGTGTGTGGGTAGGTGGGTTTACCTGTGGTTGTCCTGATTGAGGGGTGTGTGTGGAGAGCAGGCAGGCTGTCCTGCAAGGAGGCGGCGCCATCGTTGGAGATCCTGTTGCTCATCTCCGAGTCCGAGACGCTGTGCATTCTGGGAGCTCCACTGCGCAGGCGCTCTCTAAGCTGCTGGATGAGCTTGTTTTTGTCCCGCAGTTCTGCAGAGAGCCTGAAAAAAGGTGCGCGCGTGCCGATCAGTGAGCGCCGAGACCAGACAACAGTGCGCTTGCGAAACCAACCAAGAACGTACGCAGTGACCAGCAAAACTCGCACCACTCCAAAACTAAAAGAACAGTCTCAAAGAGCGGCTTAAATGAAAAGAGGGCAGCCATCCGCTCAGAAGAAAATCTGGCCAAATCTGAGAACAGCAACAACAGGGCAGTTTAAGAGATCAGCTCTAGAACAGCCCACACGGAACAGGGCAAGTGACGGGAAAGTATAACTAGATGAGGAAAGAAAACACACACAGCGTAGGGAGAGGGGAGGAGCCAAAGATGGCAGAGCCAACCTCCCCCTCCCAATCAGGTCATGAGAGGCACGCACACGTGATCGAGAGAGAGTCACACGCAGCTCTGCAGATATCCTCGAGGAAGAAGAAGAACTCCAACACAGCCATCTGAAAGCGCTTTCTCCATCATCCCTCTTTTTTATTGAAGAGGAGTAAACGAGGGGGAGGGGAGCTCGGGCCACACCATGCCACTCAGAGGTCCATGTGATGCTGGGTGACCAGCGCCAGCTCCTGGTTCTGCCTGCACAGATACACGATCTGCAGTTGCCGCTGCTCCCTGTCGCCCTCTAGCTGAGCGCGCAAGCACTGCAGCTCCATCAGCAGCCAGTCACACTCACTGCCATAGTGAGAGCACACACTGAGGCATGAGCATGCAGGGGTATACACACACACACACACACACACACACAAAGACAGACACACAGACAGACTATGCCTGGAGCTTAAGCAGTGCGGATAGATCATGTTTTTAGAATAAAAAAAATTAAGGTTATAACTCACTATGATGCAAAGCCAAAAAGCACAAGGGGATGAGTATGAGTGTGTGTGTCAGAGAGAGAGAGGGCGAGTGTGTGTGTGTGTGTGTGTGTTTCTCCTCTAAATCACAATCACACAAACATGTCTGGAACATTCTTCCTCTCAGGACGTACATGGGAACTCTTGCTCTAGTTATCTGGAGGACTGTCCCATTGCGATGAAGATGGTGGGAGACTACAGACAACACACCACCACCACCACCACCACGCTGCTGCAGGCGGAGATCCTCACCTTTGAACCAGCTCTAGTTCCGCCACCTGATCTTCATTACTACCTCCTGGGGGGAGAGAGAGAGAAAGAGGATTATGGGAAAAGAGAAGGCAGATGCATCCGAATCTCGCGCGCGCACACCACCCCCCTAAGGCAAAGCTAACGGCAGGAGCAGGTGTGTGTTCGGATGTCCTCACCATACTCCAGTTTCTCCAGCAGGTCCAGGCTGCGATCCAGCTGCTGCCGGAGGCTGGCGTCAAGGGCAGGGCGTTCCGGCTGCTCCAGCAGCTCCTCCAGGGTGGCGCGGAGCTCCTGCAGCTGCCGGCGCTGGCCGACGCCCAGGACGCGGGACGCGCGGATCTGCTCGCGGAGCTCGCACAGCTCGCGTGCCTGTGCCTGCACCAGCGACTCCACCCTGAGAGACACGCTTCACCCGTCAACCAGCGACTCCATCTACTTTTTCCCACCAACATTTTTCCAACATTTTAAAGTTGGTTTTTTTTTTATTGGTTTTCAAGTAACCAGGAAACAGAATTTCACTTATTCGTCAAGGACAGCTGCTCTCTCAAACAAACACGCTGCATGTGTGATGTACGAGTTTGGTCTACATTTGTCCTCAGTGATGTGGAATTGTCTGCCAACACAGACGGCCTACAACCGTTTAACAAAAGCCAGCTTTTCCTGCTCACCTGGATGGAGAAGCTGACTGGCTGCTGCTGTTGACCATTCGCCCTCTCTCCGGCTCGATGGCGAGCTGGGCTATCCGAGCCTTCATCGCCTGCCTATCCTCCTCCTCCTCTCCGCCCTCTGGGTCAGAGGTCACGGTCAGACTCTCGGCCGACAGAGACTTCTTCCGCAGCCGTCGTTGAAGGTGCTGGATGACCATGTTCTGACCTTCCACCTGCGACTTGAGCTGCTGGAGTTCCTGGCAGAGGTCGGCGGGGTCGGTGGGCCGCGGGGAGCTGAGGTCCGGTGAGCTGGGGTAGCACGGGCTGGACTCGCCAGTGTCTAGGTTGTCGGCGGAGGAGAATCCTGCCCTGGTCAGGACGGGGGAGGGGGCGCGGTCTGGACGAGCGGTACCGTCCACGTCTGAGAGACAGGGACGCAGCAAGGTCAAGCACGCACACAGGTACGCATCGTGTATTTAATGTTTAGGCCGTGCAACGTTAAAAAGAGAAAGAGAGTCTGTTCTTAGGAAACCTGCATTAGGGGTGCAGTAGACTGAAACCAAAACCTTGGGAAAACTCGCCAGGAAATGTATTTCTTGCTTTCTTTCTTTTTAAAAACCCAGCCAGCCACCACATGCAAGACAGTGAGAATCAGCAGCAGGTGGCTGTCCATGCTGGCCATGCAGAGACAGGTCAGAGGTCCCCTTACGCACATGCAGAGACCCTGCTCGTCATGCAGTTTAGTCGCGCTCGGTCCGGCCGATGGCGGCGGAGAGCTCCGCCCCCTCGTCTACCTGCGCCGATGCCCTCCTCCCTCTCCAGCTCCGTCTCGCTCCGTCCGCTGGTCTCGTAGCCGAGGTCCTGTGCGTCCACCTGAACCCCCTTATCGTCCCGCTCGCCGGGGGCAGCTAGAGGGCACGGGGCAAGGGTCGGACCCTCGTCACAAACACGGAACGAGCCCGACGCGCCAGTCACGGCTGGGTACCGATATCTTACACACAAACGTGCTGCACTTTCAGCTTCGAGGTCGTCTTGTGTTATAAAGGGCAAGATTTGATTCGGTTTTCAACTTTTATTCTACCAAATTCTCATAACATACAATTATTATTAATTTTGAAAAAATTCTAAAGTTGTATATGCTTTTGAACTTCTAAAATATTGCAGTTGAGCTATAAGCGCAAACTCCTGACGTGCTGCGTGTGAAGTAACCCTTACGAGCACAGGTCAGAAGAAACGGAAGGGGGCAAAAAAAAAAAAAAAAAAAAAAGTGTGGACAAAACCTCGCTACATTTCCGGCGGCTTGTGGCCCGGCGGCACTGCGTTTCGCGATACTTTGTTACGGCTGTGTTTAGACCCAAAAGCACACTCGTAATCCAGGTTAATCTGACAAAACGTCGACTGCATCCCAACATCCACATGTCTGTTAAAAATAGCCATCAATTCTTACGTAACGTTAATTACGTAATCGTACTGTTAATTCTAACGGTGTTAGTAACTGAAGTCTGCTCTTGTAAGGCTGTGTGGGGTGTTGGGGTTATACGAGCTTCTGTTGCCCTCACCTGTGTGTAGGTCTGGGCGTTGCTCCCTCTTCGCCGCACTCTGCTGCGCGCTGACTAGCTTCTCCTCCAGGGGGCGACACGCCTCCTGCTGCTCCTTCAGGGCCTTTTGCAGGCGTTTCAGATGGCTGCCGTCTTCCGCCTCGACCACCGCCCCTCCTCCGTGGCCACGCCCCTCCTCCCGCTTAAGCTCCTCCTCCAGCTCCCGAACTTTCTGAGCGCGCTCTCCGAGGACCTGGAGGAGCAGCACTAGGTTCTTGTGGAGGTCGAGGTGCGGTGTGCGTCCCCGGCCGGGAGCCGGCGCGTCCGCCTCACTCTGTTGCTGCGGCGACGCCAACCCCGCCTGGTCCCGATGCCCGTGGGGGATCGGGGTGCTCGTCTTCTGCTGCGCGGCACCGGGGACGCGCGGGACCGATTCTGGCCAGAGGGTCGCCGCAACTCCGTTCTGGCTCGTGTCGGCAGCGCCGAGGTCGCCGAGCCCGTCCATCTCCAGGAGGGCCCGGTGAAGCCTGTCTAGATGTCTCTGCAGCTCCTGATTGGCCGAGGCCTCGCCGTCGCCCACCCCATGACCGGGCCCGGCGGCAAAGTTGGCCACGGACTCCACCGCTCTGCCTGCGGCCAAAACGCACTCGGCCAGACGTGGAAGCGGCCCGTTCTGTCCTTCAACGGGCACATCGTCGTCGGCATCCTGCGCGCGCGGGGCACGGGTCCGGTCCGGGTCCTGCAAGGCCTCGACCTGAGCCAACAGGCCGTCCAGCCCGCCGCCCGAATCCCGGGGTTCGCTCGGGCCGGGGGCTGGACCGGTCAGAGGGGCCGCGTCCGGCCGCGCCTTCTCCTGCGCGGCTTCCTGAAGCTCTGCCCTCTCCCGTCGCCACCACGAGTCCAGACCCGGACCGGACCGGCCCAAGCCGCTCTCAGCGTCCAGGCTGCAGGCAGTGAGGTACGCGATGGTGGACTCGGCCGCCCGCAGGGCTTCCGCGTACTGGCCATTCAGCCTGTCCGTCTCCTGAAGCTCTGCCCGTAGCCCCTCCCACTCCTGCACCTGGGCTTGAAGACGGGAGATCAGCTCCTCCTTGTCCTGGCACTCCTGGTTTAGCAGCTCCAGCTGACTCCGGAGCTCCGATTCGGGAGCGTCAGACGCCGCGCCCACCTTCCGGCTCGGCCCGGCCCGCTCCGAGTCCGTCCCGCTGCGGCACTCGCTGCTCTCCTCTGTGTCCCGATCACTTAGCTCTTGCCTGGACGAACGCCTCGCGGGCCTGACCGGGACTGGCAGGCGGGACCTCGCGCATGTCTGCAGGACATCGGGTTGGGAGAGAAGACGGCTGAGCTGGAGAAGGGACGGCGGAAGGGACACTGGAGGACATTTTGAAGACGGTCCCACGGCTTGTGGAGTTAAGACTTACCGCATGTCTCACCATCTGAAACTTCTGGCTTTTGGTCAGCCTGAAGCTTTGGCCACGCCCCTCCTCCTCTTCCTCCTCTGGGCTGTGGGCGTGTCTCTGCGAGGCCTCGTGCTCTGCCCTCAGGCGCTCCATCTCGCGGGCCATGCTGACGATCGGGTCCGGGTCGGAGGTCACCCCTCCGCCCGCCGCTTCCCGATGCAGCTGCTCCTTAAGCAGCCGGATGACCTTCCGGTGACCCCGGGCCTCCGCACGGAGCACCCGCACAACCTGGCGGAGGTCGGTCTGGCTGTCGCTCTCTCCGGAGCTTTCCGCACTTTCCTTGGACTCGGTGGCGCAGTCTTCCTTCAGGAGGCCGTGGAGCTCGGACGCTTCCGCACGCAGTTTTGACACCTGTGCCCTGGAACACAGAGGTCATCACCCAAACCGCACCCTCCACGGTCCTCCAACCCGGGCCAAGCGAGCAAGTCTCTAATTGTTATTACTGCTACTAGAAAAACATTAATGGAAACAACAACAACAACAACAACAACAACAATCGACCGAGGAAACGTTTGCCGTCTGGCCCGTTTCTTGAAGGTGCGCCGTGCTGGGGTTCACTCACCTGAGCTGAGAAACGGACCCCTGCACGTCTCCGGCCTGCTCGCTCTCGCCGCCCTGGTGGTCAGTAGTGTGCGGCGCGCCTCCTCCCCCTTCTGCAGCCTGGCTCTGCGCTTCAGCATCGACCTCCTCCTGAAGAGCCAAAAGCAGGCCAACTGGCAAATTCCTCTGTCATTCCGGAATTTCCTCTCTCTAGCAAACGTCAGGGGTCAACGAGACTGACTGTATCCTGACTTCTAATTGGCCTCTTACCTTTGCGTCAGGGACGGCTCGCGTCCCAGGAGCGTCGGTGGTGAGCGGTCCGGCTGGCCCGTGCGGTTGCTATAGTAATGGGATGGATGGTGACACATGACTTGGGAACAGAAAACGGCATGAAGGAAAGGGATATAAAAGAAGCACACGGTGACGGCAGGATGGAGCGCCTGCAGGTGGTTATGGGTAAGAAAAACAGGCCAGAGAAACAGAGAGAACAGGGGTTAGGGGGGGAGAGAGAGAGAGAGAGCGAGAGAGAGAGAGAGAGCGAGAAACAGACAGAGAGAAACTAATGCACACACACACACGGCTCCTATTGCACACATGGGACCATTCATAAAGTTACGTGACAGAGGACCTACGAGAGTTAAAGGACAAAAGGTGAACATGAGGAAAAAAAAGCTACTGCCGTTGTGTCGAGACTTATAATAACTATATTAAACTTATATCAAAGACTTGTATAATAACTAACTGCAAATGCACTTTTTCTTTTTTGTGAAACAAGCAAGCATTTCCCCCCCAAAATTAAGACGTCCACGTCACCGGATCCCAGGTCCTCCTCTAGAGCAAAGGTGCGCGGGATCTGTTGCCGCTTTAAGGGTGAAGTTCATACCTTGCTGGCAGAGGAGAGGTCAGTAAGGTCAGGCTCTCCCTTCGACTCGCTCTGAGCATTACCCACAATGCCCTTCTCTGCCAGTGCCAGCCTCCTCTCCAGCTCCGCGTTTACAGCCTGCAGCTCCGAGACCTACAACAGGAAAATGGAAAGGAAGAGAAGCAGAAACACAAGATCAAAAAAGAAAACAAAACAAGATCAGTCAAGCGTGAAGCAGAGTGCTAAAGACACTCGTCGCCGAAACTCGCCTTCAGCCTGAGCTGTTCCACAGGCATCTGCTGTAGCTCCGCCTCCAGCTCCACACCCAGCTCCGCCCCCACACATATGCTCATATAGGACGTCTGTTCACCGATCAGACTCAGCGTGCCAACTGGAATGACCACACAAGTGTTCTGATTTTGACTACATTTTAGTGTGCCCACATGTAAATTTGTATTCATCAAGTTTAATTTCGAAGCTTCTTTGGCCATTCTGTGTGTGTGTGTGTGTGTACCTGAATCGTTGGCCTGTCCCACCCCTCCCCCTCTGTTCTGTATCTCGCCCAGTCTGGCCTGGAGAGAGGCGTTCCAGCGCTGGACCTCTTCCAGAGTATCACGCATACTCTCTAGCTCCGCCGGATCCGCACCTACACACACACACACACACACACACACACACACACACACACACACACACACACACACAGGCGAACTGGGTAAAGAGTGCTCAAAGCAGCAGACATACACAGATGGGTCCATGTAAAACGGACCAACATTCTGATTGGCCCTCGAGGAGGTCAGTGGTCAGCCTGTGCACTCTGTGATTGGCTGGTACCACACCTTCTCTCTGATTGGCTCTCTGGATCTCCCTGTGCAGTCGCTCTCTCAGCCCTTCGTTGTCACGGATACCATCCTCCAGCTGCTGCCTGAGGAGGGTCACTGTGGCCAACTCCAGCTGCAGTGCCTGCAGCTGCTGAGCACTGCACACACACACACACACACACACGCACCTTTCCATCCTTATTTGCCCAATTATGTCCACATAGCACAGGTCACAAAAGGTCGTGAACTTGCCGAACACTGGCATTTTAAACAAAGTGCATCGCTATGGCCATCAATACATTAAGCAGGAAAAGGTCACCTGTAACGTACCATGTCAGAATGTTCAGTATAGAGAGTGTGTGTGTGTGTGTGTGTGTGTGTGTCAGCCTTACCTGTCCTGCTCTTTCACAGCTCTGACCAGGTTGGCGTACAGCTGCTGCTCCGCCCTCAGCACACGGTTTAGCTCCGCCTGCTCTAGACACAGATCACCTAGAGACGGCACCGCCTGCATAGGTCAAAGGCCACACGTCAGAGGTCACCACTTATTCGGTGCGTGAAGACAGTGCCAGTTCGAATCGTCATGAAGGAAGAATGCATCCAGGTGTGTGTGTGTGTGTGTGTGTGTGTGTGTGTGTGTGTGTGTGAGAGAGACCTGCTGGCTGTCTCCTCCGATGATGGTCCTCTCTCTCTGGGGCAGGGTGCTGAAGCTGCTCTCCTCCCCAGGCTGAGAGTGCCAGTTCCGGGCAGCAGATGGCTGCCTCTCCCCCCTCTTGGTCAAACAGGCCTGGAGCTCCTATGAGGGAACAGCAACTGATGAAGCACCACTCCTGACAGCTCAACACAAACAGGCTGTGTGTGTGTGTGTGTACGCACGCGTGCACTCACAGCAATAATTTCCTCTTTAGTATTGAGTGTGGACGTGAGAAATTCCATGTTGGCCGTTTGACCCTCTAGCTGGCCCTCCAGCTCTGAGACCACGGGCTGCAGTTCAGCTAGAGACATCTACAGCACACACACACACACGCGCGCACAAAAAGGTAAAAATGTTCCGTCTTTTGTTGCAGGTATGCACACACATGCACGTAAAAATGTTCCATATTCTCTTTTGTGGCAGATGTGTGCACACGCACACACCTTCAGCTGGTTCTCCCTCTTCAGTGCACTGTCGAGGGCGTCTGTTTTCTCAGCGAGCTCCTTCTTCAGTAGTACCGTGGATTTCTTACTGTCTACGGGAGATCTCACCATGTTCTCCCCACTGTTCGGCCGAGACAGCTCTGCTATACAAACACACACACGCACAGAGTGATTATTATTACTATTATTGGGGAATTCTTAACCCAGGCAAACAATTTAACAGAGACTATAATTTAATACACAAGCAGCAGCACATACTGGTCTCTATACAACACACACACACGCGCACACACACACACGCTCTCTCACCTTCTCTCTTTTCCAGTCTCTCCTGAAGCACCTCTATGGTCTGTCTGAGCTCCAGCACCTGAGGAGGCAGAGACTCTGACACCTTTACCTCAGCCAGGTGACCATCTCTCTCCTGCCCCTGCACCAACAACTTCTGTAAACACACACACACACACACACTTCACTAAACAGGTAACACAGCAGGCCTAAGTCATGACCCTTTTAATTAGCATTTGAACACAGGCTGAGCCCGCTGGGAGAGTGACAGCCGACAACACTCTCCGTTTATATTCTGAGGTCAGAGCAAAAAGGTCATAGGTCTCACGTTCATGACTGCGTCCTTCTCAGCCAGCGCGGCTCGTAGCTGGGCCGTCCCCAAGGACGCGTCCTGCGTTGCTGTGCCGTTGGGTTTCCGGGCCTCGCTGAGCTGCCTGCGCAGGTCCTGCAGTTCGGCCGCACGGTCTGACAGAGCCCGAGTGTGTGACTCCACACGCTCCTACAACACACACACACACACACACACACACACACACACACACACTCATATTAAAGACCAGAAGCCTTCACTAAGAAAATATAATCGCACACTCAGTCCATGTGCTTATACAGAAATCATTAAAACATTATTGTAACGTAATATATCCTCAGTATATTAAGATCCTGTTTTTATAGGCGTGTTCCTCTCAAGTGCTAGCAAAAGCCTGCGCATATACATGTATGTATACACGTGTGTGCGCGCGTGCGTGCCTGTGTGTACGTGGTACCTTCAGTAGCTGGTCTTTGCTGTTGATGGTGGCCAGCAGGTTCTCCACAGCCGTCTGGTTCTCCGACACCAGCCTGTCTCTGTCCTTCACTGCCTCCGACAGCAATGCCTCCGTCACCTTTAACCTCTGCCCCATGCGCTCTGCCAGGTCGCGACCCTGAGACTCTGTCTGGCTGAGGACGGTGCTGGCCAGCTCCTGTCGGGCAGAGACCGATTGGTCGCATTAACCGCACAAAAGCAGAAAGAGGCGGAAAATCCCGCCTCTCTGGCTTCGTGATTGGTTAGAAGAATAAAAACATGCATGACTTGTCCCTGGCCTTCAGCATCTGGTAGACGCCCTTCGAACGCAAACTGAAGACTTCTTTAGCAAGGCATTGAATAAATACGCACTTAAATAAACGCAACGTTGACCGTGCTCCTGATTTACGCTTGACAAATTACACAGCACGACTTCATGACTCGGTGCAGAGGGGAGTCTTGCCTCCTCGTCTCAAGCCGTATCTCTGCTGTGGGGACGGCCGGGGGACATCCAGTCCACAAGCTGGACAGGGAAGAGTCTTAATGCGTGGTTTCTGTGTGTTTTCAGGGACGGTGGATCGAGTCGAGCGGTACTAGGGGCTCGAAGGCAGCGTGGTGTAGAGCAGGTTTGATTAGGCCTTGTTGGGGTGTGTGTGCGCGCGTGTAATTGTTTAACATGTCTTGACATGCAGTGCGTGTTTATCTGACTCGTGTTACCTTCATGTTTAGTTTTGAGTTTTGCTGTGTGCGTGCGTGTGTCTAACCTCCATGTCTGTAGCTTTCAGCTGCAGTGAGTGCTGGAGTTGCTGTATGATGGCGTCTTTTTCGCGCAGTGCCCTCTGCAGGCTGGCCTCACTCTCCTGTCTGGAGCGCTGAAGGTTCTTCACAGTGTTCACCAACTGCTGCAGCTCCACGTCCTTCTCCTTCAGCAAAGAGTCAAAGAGCTGGAGGAACACACACACACACACACTTTTTCTTAAGAGATGGCCAGTGCAAAAGGTGAGTGTTGTACTGGTTTAGTGTCACTGACTCCTCCCACCTCCTCCTTCTCACTCCCTCTCTCACACACACACACACTCTTACATTGATGGTCTCCTCGTTGTGTGTAAGCAGGTTGTTCAGGCGTTCCAACTCTCTCTCCTTCTCCCTCATGCTTAGCTGAAGCATGTGGACCTCATTCTCCTTCTCCTCCACAGCCACAAATTTCTCATCCAGTGCTTTCTACACACACACACACACACACACACACACACACACACACACCGGATTATTTAAGATGATTTAAACTGGACCCAACAGCGACGGGCAGAATGGCAGGAAGTGCTGCACCTCTAGAGCCTTCTCCTTCTCCCCCAGCCTCTCTCTCAGCTTGGTCAGCGTGATGTCACTTCCTCCCGGGGCCCGGTCCTGCTCCAGGTCCCGCACCATGTTCATGTAGTCCTTAGGTAGAGCGGGAGAGAGCAAGATATTTAATTACTGTGGCCTTATACACATACCCATTAGTTGTTAGGGGGCAGGGCCTTATACCCATTAGGGGTGTGGCCTTATACAGATACCCGCTAGCTGTTAGGGGGCATAGCCTTATACCGATACCTGTTCCCTCTTGGGGGCGTGTCCTTACGGCGACACCTGCTAGCCAGTAGGGGCGGTGCCTTACAGCGAAAGAGATAACCATTAGCTCATCCCACACTGCTTGCGCGTGTGTGCGCGCACACCTGTAGCTGCTGTTCTTTGTGCGTGAGGCTGGTGGTCAGGTGCTGGATGGTGCTGTGTAGTTTGTGCTCAGTGGTGCGGTTCTCCTCCTGCTGCTTGTGGCGCTGATGTTCTAGAGCGTTCTCCCGGTCCGCCAACTCACCGTTCAGTTTCTTCAGCTGGTTCTGCAGGTCCTGCCAGGCCGGAACACGAGACCGTCTCACACACACACACAGCTGGAGCCAGTACACAGGAGCTCTGGGGTGTGTGTGTGTGTGTGTGTGTGTGTGTGAGAGAGAGAGAGAGAGAGAGAGAGAGAGAGAGAGAGAGAGAGAGACACCAACGTTGATGGTCTTGTCCCCTGTCCTCTTCTGCTGCTGCAGTGCGTCCAGCTCCTGCTCCAGCTGTTGTTTGTCCTGGCGGAGGACAGCCAGCTCCGCCTCCTTGCTGTCCACGCTACGCCGCAGACGCTGGGCCTCCAGCAGGGACGCATGCGCCTCCGCCTGCAACCGCGCCAGCTCCGCCTGCTGGGCCAGTAGCAGGGCCTGCTGCTCCTCCGCTCCCTACACACACACACACACACACACACGCGCACTTACTACCAACACTAGTTCATCACACACACACACACACACACACTCACACACACGCGCGCGCACTTACTACCAACACTAGTTCATCACACACACACACACACACACACACTTACTACCAACACTAGTTCATCACACACACACACACACGCGCACTTACTACCAACACTAGTTCATCACACACACACGCGCACTTACTACCAACACTAGTTCATCACACACACACGCGCACTTACTACCAACACTAGTTCATCACACACACACACACACACACACACACACACGCGCGCACACACGCACGCGCGCACACACGCACGCGCGCACTTACTACCAACACTAGTTCATCTCACACACACACACACACACACTTACTACCAACACTAGTTCATCACACACACACACACACACACACGCGCGCGCACGCACGTGCACGTACACACACACACACACACACACACACACACACACACACACAGCTCTACTTGCCTGATATTTTTGAAGCTGCGCTTTGTGAAGTGCTTCTCTGGTCTTGGTAAGAGTCTGTTGCTTCTCCTCCAAATTCCCATACAACTCCTCAATCTGAGAGAGAGAGTGTGAGTAAGTGAATGAGTGAGTGTGCGCCTGTGTGTTAGCGGAGGCCTATATGGCATTGGGGAACAGGTTGACACCCTGCAAACTCCTGCGTGTGTGTGTGAGTGTGAGAGAGAGACCTCTTTCTCCTTCTCCTTGAGCAGGAGGCTCAGGCCCTGGATGGTCTTGTCTCTCTTCAGTGCGTTCTTCTTCTCCACAGCCAGGTCCCCCTCCTTCTGTTCCAGCTCGGACGACAGCGCCTGGGTCAGACGGGACACCGAGAACCGTCACCTCCTCTACAACCACGAGGACCGTCCCCTCCTCTACAGCCTAGTGCGCGCGTGTGCGTTTTAGGGAGTTTTTTAAATGTAATTATTAATTTCCATGGGGAAACTGAGCCTCCACACACACACACACACACACACGCGCACTTACTACCAACACTAGTTCAATCCATTTGTGGCAGTGCGCACACACACACACACACGTTGAGGGAGAACAAAGCGTCATTCCATCCAGGAATTTAGATGGCAACCTTTCGGTCCCGGGCCTGCTTTTCTAACCTTTAGTTAGTCTGTGTGTGTGTGTGTGTGTGTACCGTGTTCTCGCGGTCTCTCTCTTCCAGCCTGTGTAGAAGTGTCTGGCTGCTGTTCTTGGCAGAGCTGAGATCTTCACTCAGCTGCCTCGTCATCTGCTGCAGCCTGTTCAACTCATCCTGCTTCAGTGAGCATGCCTGAAACACACACACACACACACACACACACACACAGAGTAATCCCCGTCTTTGTGGAGGATGGAAGATTTATTCGGGTCACTGGTGCTCACGTGCGTGTAATCTGCTAGCTGAGAGTCCTCCTACCATACCCCCGCCCCCCACACACACACGCCGGAGCATCCCTTAGCCGCCTCGCAGTAGCTGAATGTGGCTACTTTCCTCTGCTTGAGAAGGGAACTTGGCTTTGGGTTCTAGAGGTCGTGGGTTTGACCCCAGTTGATTTCTCCTGGTACTGCGTCACTCGACAAAGCAGTCAGTAGCTGAGAGCACGTTGCCGATTGACTGAGGGTTAGGGCTACGCTCACGCACCCACAGCACGACCCACGTGCCGTCATAAACTCCGGAATGTCATCCCAAAAGGGGCTCGGTGGCACGAACGGGGAAAGTTTAAACGACGCGTCTGGATTTCCGCCGAGTACAAGCCGCTCACAGACAACCGGTGTGAGCTGGGGCTTCCCCGCATGCCAAGAGGGTTGCCTTTCTTCTTCCCGTCCAAGATCACGCTGGTGGCTCGCGGTTTGTGTTCCGAGGCACCTGCCGCAGGACGTACGCAGCGAGCGGCACTCGCGTGGATAGTGAAACTATGACGTCCTTGTTCCTCTCAGTGATGCTGCCATTTAAGACGGTTTGATCCGAATGACACCTTCAGCCAAGTGGATGCAACTGAGCTTCCCGTTGGGCCAGACGCTGGAAACAGCCCCCAGTGGGGCAGCTGGTGCTTAGCAACGAAGTGTTCTGTCGGCGAACACTGGCCCACAGCAACGGCAAAACAAAAACACTGAAACGTTACGTGTTTTGTGTGTGTGTGTGTGTGTGTGTGTGTGTGTTATACATGCAACAGCGAAAGGGGAGCCCGAGCCAGTGGGAGAGGGTGGGTTTGTACCACCCGGGGTCACAGCCGGGCAACGGCTCAGATAACCTTGCCACCTTGTTAGTGGCTCACTGAAGGACGTGGGGATGTTTTTTGGGGGGCACAGGAACAAGATCCATCACCATGACAACACCAGTGACGCCACGGGGGCAGCCGAATGCAAAGACACACAGAAACAAACAACAATAACTAGAACTTGAAAATAAACAAACACAGCATTAAAAGGTGGAGCAGAGCCGCACCCAGCAGGGGTAGGACGCGTGCGTCCCAGGAGGTCATGTGCAGGGCAGGCGGAGTGTGTGTGGCCACTAACAGCTGCCACCCGCTCACAGCTCCACCTGACAGGGACTGACAGGTGGCCCACTTCAAACGCACAGCCCTGGGGGGAGTGTGTGTGTGCGGGGGCGTTCTCAGACGGTGTGGTTGGGTGGGATCTGATAGCTCTTAAATTTCCTCTGGGAATCAAGGCACTCATGTAATGCAGCCCTGTGATGTAAGCGCTAAGGGAGCTGAAGTCAGCCCGTGCTTCGCCCCAGTACATGTAAGCACGCACGCGCGCACACACACACACACACACACACACCTGGTTATTTTTCTCCGCTTTGCCTCGCTCGTCGTCCAACTCGTCTTTCAGAGCCTGCAAAACCCAGAACAACGTTAGTGTACAGGGAGGGTGGGGTAGGGTGGAGTGGGTGGGTGGATGTCAGTTAAACTGATGAGCTACTAAAGAAAGGAAGAAAGAGAAAATAAAAGCTTCAGAACGTGAACCGCGCCCAACCAGCCACGGCAACAAACTGACCTGTAGTTCCCGGTCCTTTTGACCAATCAGAGCGCTGAGCTGTGTCAGCTGCTCTGTGACTGGTTGCTCAGGGCACTTCTTCCGAAGCTCTCCAATCAGAGCCTCCTGGTTTTTGATTGACGCCTGGAGACACTCAATCGCGCTGCAGACAAAAGTGTGTGTGGTAAGTAGAATCACCACCACAACAACAACAACAAACAGACATGTAAGGGGCCAGAGTGGAGCAGCGTGGTACTGCAGACGAGGTTTGGCACCCGGGACCCTGATGCAGACCGGCAAAATTACTCACCCATCCTTCTCAAGCACGGCCTGCTGCAGCTCGCGGACCTGCCCAGGGACAGAGCCGGGACCGCAGGAGGGCTGTGATTGGGCGGCGGCTTGGAGCCCTTTCTCCAGGCCCAGGCTCCTCAGCTTCTCCTGCTCAGCGATGGAGGCCATCTTCTCTACCTCTGCTTCTGCAGAGCGGAGAGACTGGGGGGGGGGGGAGAGAGAAAAGAAAGAGGGAACAAGAGGGAAAACAGGAGATTTAAAATTGCTGAAGTTGCAGGAAGGTGGTTATCAATATCTTTGCACAGTGCGTGTTTACCTCTTCCAGTTCACTGATCCTGGCATTGAAAGCATCCCTGAGTGAGTCCATCTCTCTCTGGGCACGCTCTCTCAGGGCACGCTCTCTCACACCCTCTCCTGAGTCTCTACTGGCCAGACTCTCAAGGGCTTTCCTACACACACACACACACACACATATTAGTATATGTCTAATTTAAAAAGTTAAAATCAATAGATGTCATATCTAATTCTGTGACAAGATGCCTGTTGATTGACATGTGGACTGCTTACGAAGCAGACACCAGCAGGTCCTGTTTCTCCGCAAGCTCCCTCTTCATGGACTCCACCTCCACCTTTAACTCGATGTTCTACACAGTCAAAAAACAATGACATAGGTCCTTAATATGTGTGTGTGTGTGTGTGTGTGTGTGTGTGTGTGTGTGTGCGCGCGCGCACACACAATACCGTTTTGTAGATGTCTTCAGTAGAGTCATCACAATTGCGCTGCACACGCTCCTCCAGGAAGTAGATCCTCAGCTTCAAGTTGAAGTTCTCCTTCTTCAGAGCTGTAATTTGCTACAAAGACACAAATGTTTTTGTTCTTTTGTTTTGGCCATGATGCACGTTTAAAAAAACAACCACATTACTCATTTTAAATCATAGTGAATGTTTATGGAACCGTTATGTGACCTTAGCCAGGATTAGGACATTTTGTTATGCATAAACATGAGACATGCAAATGAATCGGAGCACAGTTAGACCGCAAAGAAAGGTGGGGGTGGGAGATCTGGCGTGACTAACAGGGTGTGTGTGTGTGTGTTTGTGTGCGAGCAGACAGTGGCTTAGTGTGCTGTTCCAACATCTGGGGTAAGGGGGGGAGGGGTGAAGGAGAACCCCTTCAAGAAGACAGAAAGAGAAACTAAGGGAGAGAAAGAGAGAGGGATGAATAGGAATAAAGAGAGATGAGAGGGCTAAGAGAGACCAAGTTAGAGACATGAAGAAACTCAAATATGTATTTTTAATGGCCACTGCTTGTGCTGGAGAAGAACGTTTCCCCCAAAGAGCAGCAGCTTTCTTACAGTTGGGGTCTAGCCATCTCCAAAGGTCTGTGCGCGCAGAGCGGGTCTGTAGCACGTCTAAGAGCTCAGAACCAAGACGGGGTTGAAATGTCACGAGCCAAAGTCTGACTTTCCGTTAACGACCCCAGCCAGTTTCACGTACAGGGACTCGTGTTGCATTTTCTAAGAGTTCGGTGATTCATTGTTGTCCAACGCCATAACTCATGGTTCTGGCAAAACAAATGTACCCGTATTTGGGTATATTTCATCTGAACTGACCTGATCTGAGAGAGCGAGCAAGAGAGCGAGATCGATCTAATCTGATTTGGCTCTCGGTGAAAGTCCCATTCCTCCACATCTTCCCAGCACCTTACATCCCAAATACACGCTGCGCAGGAAACGAGCGTTGCCGCAAAAATCGCTCGGCCACACCGGCAACTCTCACAGACCTCAGTCGGAGCAAGGCACCCGGTCAGCGCGTGCTACCCGGTGCCGCTCGGATGCAGCGAGCGGAACTGGGCCGTGGGGCTTCAGGGTCCTGAGTGAGCGCGGAGCGTGCTTACGGGAGGGGAGAATCTTCCGTACGGGGCCGTACGGGGCGGAGGAGCCACCCTGCATCTCTTGGAGTGAGCAGTTTGATTGGCCGTGTGATTCATCACCCCAGCGGTCACAACGGATGTGCGCGAAAGTCAACGACGACAGCACAGAAGCAAGAGCTCCAGCGCTTCAGCCCACCGGGCGGAGTCGCCGTGACTGACAAGTGAGTAAGTCCCACCCCTGGCTTTGGGCCTGGCGAGCGCTCACTTACGTTCTCGTAGTCCTTCATGGTAATGGCTTTGGCTGGAGACATCTTCTGCCCTGGGAACATGGAGACTGCAACCCAGCGGAGGAGTGGGAAGAACAAACAATGAGAAGAGAGGCATCGTATAACATCCGCGTGTGTGTGTGTGTGTGTGCGCGCGATCCAAGTAGACCTCTGTCTCTCTCCATTATTGGACTAAAAGTGAAGTGCGTTTTAACAACTACCTTTGGTTTAAGATCTTCAGTGCAGAACAAGTCTAACCTTGTGGATGTCATATCAAAATCCTTACATTCTTAAAGAAGCTCTGGCCTGTGTGTGTTTGATAAAGGAGTGCGCGCGCGCGCACACACACACACACACACACACACACACACACACACACACACACACACACACACCCTTAAGATGACATGGTGAAGCAAGAGACGATAACGTTCCTGGTGTCAGGTTATGAAAAGTGATCTTCAGCTCACTTGGACCAAGACAAGAGACCAATGTGAGACAAAGATGGACATATCACTATGACAATACCATGATATCTGCTAGATGGCTGGATTGTATTATAGTGTCACTCTAATGTCACAGTAGTACATGCAACGTGTGTGTGTGTGTGTGTGTGTATGTGTAAGGGAGAATCAGCTGTACCCGCCACGTTGTCCATGCTGAAGTCGTGGCCGGTCAGAGAGTCCGGCAGCCTAGATATACTGCAGCTACACAGAGAAAACAAAACACCAATGGGGGAGGTTACACACACACAAACGCACACGCAAGTGCGCAAGCGCTACACAAAGAGGCAGTCACCAAAGCAAACACACAATTATGAACACAATAACTCATTCAACACAACCACTTTAAACCAGAAACTCACACACAGAGCTACTATACATAAAACACATTCAAATACTTTATTCACCTATTAAGATGGCTTTTATAATGGGCTTATTTATATAACCTTCTCACATGTAGAGAGAGGGAGACACAGAGAAACACAAGGCTGTTCCTTTTATGTTCCTCTTAAGAGTGCTGTGGGGGATACTACTCACAGAGCAGCTTAAGAGTAAACGTGGTGTGTGTGTGAGAGAGTGAGCATATGCACATGTTTGCATGTTCAAATGCCTGTATGGCTTTGGGACTCTCTGCCTCAAACAGGATTTCTCTCATTGCGTGTGTATGTGCGCGCGCGAAAAAGAGCAAAAGAGAAAGAGCGTCCGCGCAAGACTTTCTTTGCGCAGACATCAAGTGTTTCTCTTATGGCGTGGCTGCATGGGGTGTCTGTGTGCGTCTGAAATATCAGTACTTCCCCAAACGACTCCCTTCCCTGTGTGCGCCCCTCCCATCCCGCTACGGCAAGCCCCGCGGGACACGTTATGACAAGGTGAGCCCGAAAATCTAAGCGCGTGAGGGCCTCACACACTGCGACTTGACAGACACGCCCATATCGCACATGGTATTCTAGACTGACGCAGGCTGTCACAACACGCTCCTCACCTGCCTTCAGCTACAGTTCCCAGTGGCATGGCTGTGCCTCAGGGTTCATTTCTAGCACCCCCCCCCTTTAGGACTTTAACGCTCCCCAGTGCTTACTAGGCCCAGTGGTTCACTCCAACAGACTCGGTTTTCATTGCTCTGTTGACAGCACAGATCGATCTGTTTAACAGTCCACATCTGTCACAGGACGCCAAGTGGTTTGTGAGAGACTAGCGTGAAAGATCAGCGTGGGGATTCAGATCTCACTGCTGATAGATAGAGTGTTTCAAATCTCACGTGTCTGTTTATAACCTTGGTTTTAATTAGACTGGCTGTCTCTCTCCCTCCCTCCCTACTTCCACATCATCACAAGCCTCCATCCACAACTCGGCATAAAAGGTGCTGAAACGCAGCGTTTTCGCAGTTACAATTCACACGCTCACTCCGTTAGCCACACTGGTCTCCCGTCTCTTCCCAAATTCAGTACAATTTCTCTCAACCATCAAAAGATCAGGGTGAGGAAGAGCAGGGTATGATAGATGAGCCAGCAGGTGTGTGTGTGTGTGTGTGTGTGTGTGTTGATATAATAACTAGGTTAATACTTTACAGTCCTTTCCCACAGAACTTTGTCTTGTGCCAACAAGCTCAAGCGACCATAAAAACAACAACTAAAAATTATGTTAATAATGAACATTAATTATTAGAAATAACACTGCTAGGCATCCTTGAGCCCAAGAAAGGTCCTATAAATAGGACTCCTTCTAATTAATCACCTGCCACAGTCTGCGACTTCACCGCGCTGCCAAAAAGCCCTACCCCATGCTCCACTGGATGACACTTAAAGCAGCCTGTTTACCACACGAGTGCCCCCCGGCTTGCACGCTACCTGTTCACACGTTCCATATCAACAGACATGCAAGCAGACACACAGCACGAAACAGATCACTGGTGAAGGCAATCGTTCGGCTCCTCTCCAGAGGATACCTCACAAGGTCAACAAGCAGCTGCACAGCACGGAAACACACGAAGGCACGGTTGGTGTGTTTCCTGGTGGGTTGCTGTTGTGTGTGTGTTTTATTCATGTGCCTGGTTGCGGATGGAACGGAACGGAACGGAACGGATGCAACCACTCTACCCCACACCACCCCAACAACAACAACAACAACTTCCTCTTCTCACGTTCGCAGCTCACACGCATTATATAATCCATTCGTCTCAGAACTTAAGAGTCGTGCGACGGGATTCAAACGGCGTACGTTACCACCCGTGTGTCCACCTGCGACATAACGGGGACGTGACGCGCGGCGTGCCCGTCCGGAGAGCGCGGACCGACGGCCGGAGCGAAGCTTCGGATAGTTGCGTCCGAAACTACAGACGTAAAGCGTACACGTCGGTCCTGCTCCGGAGGACGGCCACCTACCTATTTAACGCCGTCCACGGGCGGGTCCCCAAGCAGGGCAGCTCCGCCGCTGCCGCCGTCCCCCGTTACAACGGCACAGGAGCTACTCATCCGCGCGGTTACGAAAATAGCAGGAAGGCAGGCAGGCCGTCGTTGCGCAACGGGACGGATAATTTGTTCCCGCCTCCTAAGTGACAGATAATTGTAACTTGAGCGATATGTTCTCATTTTATGCCGCTTCCATTCGCAGACAGATAAATACGAGCGGGCATCTTTTCAAAGCCTTACCACATGCAATAACGCGTTAGCCCGACGGAGAGACCAGTACGCCAGCCCACATGTCCGTTACTGGTGTAAGTGGGCATCACGCTGAAGTTAAGCGGTCCGCATTCAACAACATGACACAACGGAAAATACAAGTCACTTTGTTAGCCAACTTGCTAGCTAAACACGAAAACGTCACTAAAATGTTCAGACGCAACTTTTTAAGTCAGCGAGCCAAAGCTGCTACGCAACCGAAAGGATCCTGGCAATTTAGGTGGCGCATGTGAGCTACTTTAAGTTCAAACCGTCCATCTATTTAGCCATAAGATCAAGCAAGCGAGCTAGCTCGCTCGTCAGCCAATTCGTCCAGCCAGTTTTAGCTTCGCTAGCTAGGCTGGCTAATAGCTCTGATTGCTTCCCCACTCCATGGCTTGCTGGACAGCCCAGGTAACGTTAGCTTGCCAGCGTCGCTAGCAGACGGGCCAGTCAGCCTAGCCACAGCCACCTGGCGAGCTACTCTTTCTCTTCGCAGCGCCCGTTTCTCGGGCAGGCGACATCGCTACAGCAGAAATGCTGCTAGCTTCAGCTCGTTAGCTTCACAGACCGAGGCATCCTTGTCTGGTACTCACTGGGCGCCTTTTTTTTTTATTCAAAAAAAAAAAAAATTCTGCAAGGCACTTACCTCCCATTGATATCAAAAGGCAGCGTTTGATCTTCTCCCACCACCGAATCCATTTCGGCAAAAAATAAAAAATAAATAAAAATGCCCGCTTCGCCGCCAGCTGAAGGACGAAACAAACCGCGTTTGGTTTTCACTCAGCGAGCGGCGAATTTCAAAGTGGACGTTGGTGCCGCCATTTTAGAATACGTGACGTCTCGGCGCGCGTCTTACAGCGGCTCTCTCGAACTTAGTCTTTATGCTCTTCATCTTTATGCTCTTCATCTTTATGCTCTTCATCTTTATGCTCTCCATCTTTATGGTATTTGGCCATTTTTGTATGCTGACGGCATTTATTAACATTGTACTGTGTTTTACACGGACAGCTTGCAAACACGATGCTTTTATTTGGCGCCTTTCAAGAAGGCAATGCGAATAAGAAGCAGCTGAAAACAGGGTCACGTAAAAATCTACATCAAATCTTTTTTTTAATTTTATTTTAGATTGTTTTTTAAATAAAAAAGGAATTGATTCAATTCAGTCAATCTTAATTCAGTAAACGTAAAATGGCTTTTTCAATACTGGTAATAAGCAAAGACCTTTCACGGAAGAGCGGTGTACTGCTGCCCCCTAGAGGACATGTAAATTATATCAGCGGGATGACAAAGTTTAATATCTCTTGGGGCGAGCCAGGAAACATGATACTGGATGAAAGTAAGGCAAAAAGTATTTGCTTGAGTGATTTATTAAATTTTCAGTGTTCCTCTTTAAAATAAATATGGAAGAATAATATTTAAATAAAAAGTAAAGCAAAGACTTTTACAATCCATACATTGACACAAGCCAGAGATACCAAGAGAGCATACGTTCTTGTATTGAATGCCAACACACTGTTTTCATTAGTCATGTTCCCCAGTGGAAAAATGCCTGAAGTATGTAAATACTGTCATGAGAGAAATAGGGAAAGAAAAATCAAACAAAACAAAAAGTTCTGTTCCATGACAAAAGCTTTTAAAATTATTTTAAAAAATCTCACAAAGGCCAGCACGGAGGGCCTTCACTTCAGCACGTGATCATTAACATGTTAACCATATCTCTCTCTCTCTCTCTCTCACACACTCACACACACACACACACACACACTCTCCCCATCCCTTTCCATGTGAATCCATAGTCAGAGTGTGTTCATCATTCTGCACAGAGTGCTGTAATAGTGCATTGCTAAAGTGAGCAGTACTGGTGAAACGAAGAGCAGCATGTAGAGAGCTATGAGAAACCCAACACACACACACTCACACTCACACACACACACATACACACACACATACACACACACACACGCTAATACT
>NC_137517.1:13675000-13687500 GCF_041902795.1 Electrophorus electricus | reverse complement strand
CATGCTTTTGGGTTTTTTCCCGCAATGTTACGGCCGTTACGCAGAAGTGGGGTAGGTAGCACGCCACGAGATGTTTGGGGTAAGAACCCAAGGAAAGCACGCGTCACAACTAAAACCGTTCTCATTGCGTTATGCCCCTGCATACACCAACAAAGAGCATTTAGTGGCTCACAGAATAATGTTCCAGAAAATTTATGATACTGTATGACAGAAGATTTATGACTATTCAGCTGAATGGTGAGAAATGAGAGATTTTGACCATAAATGAGAGGAATGTTAATACTAGTAGAATAAACCTAATGTCCTACGTTTCAAAAGTATTCTCTATTTATTTAATCAATACACTTAACAATTTGATCACTTTGTCGACCCATTATCGACCACAAATAAATAAATATAAATGTTTCAGTGTAGACCTCAAAAAGGGTTCACACTCGGAATCGAACCCACGATTTTAAATGTTAAAACAGGAAGCGCCTCATGCTACCTGCGCTACCAGGTGTGCTACAGAGTTGAGAGGGCAGCAGGAATGCCCAGTGAACTATGACCTCTCTTACCTCTGTCTCCTCTCCAACCAGGCCAGCCGGGATCCAGGACCGTGTTCGTCCATACGAGAGAGAGAGCTTGACCTGTTCCTGAACTCTACGCACATGCATATGCACACACACACACACACACACACACACACACACACACACACACACACACACACACACACACACACACAGACAGAGGAAAGACAAGTAGCCACAGTTAAAGATACCTGTCCATGTATTACCAGTGTGTTTCCATCTGACATTAACGATACACACAGGTGCTGATCTTGAAAACACCCGAACAGCTCTTTTCAGTACGGTCTCTTGGACAGGAATCTGTCTAACGTGCTAGCAGAAAGGCTCTGGACACCAGCTCAGTAATGGAAATGTGAACAGAAGCCTGGCCAGGCTATTTCAGCACCGTTAAACGTGCAAATCCAATTAGGAAAGAAGGTCTCATTTCAGTCTCATTCTAAGCTCATGCCACAGTAACAGATTGCACATCAAACAAATGTGCACAGACTAAAGTGTATGGATGTGGACATCCATTAAATATTATACACACACACACACACACACACACACAATTATATATATATATATATATATATATATATATATATATATATATATATATATATATATATATATATATATATATATAAAAACAAAACAGAAAACAAAACCAGGAAGTTGTTTGAGCAATGTTAAGGTCTGAGGCAAACAGACAGACAGACAGCTTTGTCAGGTTGTGTAAGAGACAAACTCAAGGTCCTGAGGTTTGAAAAACCTGCAACCGGTAAACTACAAAAAGATTCACTGCTAGGGACGAGATCTTGGTTAGAGCTGGGTGTCTTCAGCTTAGAGTCAACGGATGAGGTTAGACGTGCGCTCAGTTACCTGCACTCTCCTCCACCTGAGTGGCCTTCTGCTGCCTCTGTCTCAGTGGGAGGAGCTGGTGGGAGGGGCTGTGGGAGGGGCTTACCTTGGCACTACAAGGGAGATGATTGGTCAGCTTGTTAATCCTCCCAGACACAATTGTTATAATGTATGTCAAATATGCATATACACACATGCACGCGCAAACACACGTGCGCAGTTAAGATGCAAACACTGTAGCTAGACGCAGTACATTAATACATTAGTACAACTATAAAGCACGTGGCATTGAAACCCATAGTAAACAACACACGTGATAACACACGCGGAACGACAAGCGCGCTAGACAAGAGACGAACTTACACGGGCGAGGGCACTAGGTGCAGGTAATACCTGGTCAGGGGGTCATAGGTGGGCCTTGGCACCATGGAGTCAGCTGAGGGGGAGGGGCTTAAGAAGCTGTGCTTCGTGATGTTGGAGATGGGAACGTAGGGGCGGGAACTCTTCGTCTGCACCGAGGTCCTCACTGAGCAAATGGAGGACACAAGTGTCAATCAACGGTACTGACGCCACCCTCCGGATTCAGAACCCGAGTGAAACAGCTCTCCGAGAGTGAGGTTTGGCAAACGCTTTTTTCGTTTTTTGCTCACCATCATCGCTCTCCTGGAGATCTTTGGGCTTCACAAAGTCCGGCCTGACGACCTCGAACCACCAGAACAGCTCGGCCACGTAGACCATCACGTTGTGCTGGAGGAGACGGGGCAATCAGCACGTGTGCCTCCCGCTAAATGTGCGCGCGTGTGTGTGTGTGTGTGTGTGTGTGTGTGTGTGCGTGTGTGTGCGCACGCGCACCTTTAACACTGGGGGAGCATACAGCAAGTCCTCTGTGTGCAGGTACAAGCAGCGGTTCAGGTACTCAGTGGAGAACTCCCTCAGCAAGCGGATGTTGTACACGCTGTCCGACAGGGATGGGACCTCCTTCAGGCAGACGTCTGGGGACAGGAGGTAGCGGAGGTGAGCGCCTGCGTTCCGACGCCTCTCCCCACCCCCTGTCTGGGTGTGCGCACCTACCCTCCAACCGCAGGTGTTCAGGACAGTAGTAATGGACAATGGTCAGCAGGGCGACACCGTCACACACATCCTTCATCAGATCCTCCACCAAAGGCAGGTGCAGGGGGGAGCGGCCAGACAGCTGGTCTCTACGGTAACGGACCTGCGTTCGCGTGCAGAGCGGGAGAGAGCCGCACGTTCACACACCCAGCGAAGCCGTGCAAAGCGTTACGCATTATGAATAAACACCTGCGTTACTACATGACAACATCTGAATACAATTATGCCCTGCATAATAACGATAATAATAAACATTAAACACTTTTTATTATAACATACAGATTGCAAAGTTGCAAACACAAACACACAACAACAAAGAATGAATGAATGAATGAATGAATGAATGAATACTATACCAGATGAGATAACATCACAGGCTCCAACATGCAATGGGCCAATGCATGCATTAAGTCACACTGACAGAGAGAGAGAGAGAGAGAAAGAAATTCATGGGTTGTCTTGGCTCTTGTCATGACAACCCATGAATTTCTTTCTCTCTCTCTCTCTTCCAGATCTGAAGAGACACCACTTAACACACACACACACACACACACACACACACATACATATACACACACACATACATACACACACACACTCTCGGAGTCTCCGTGAGCGTCTGTGACCCCGGCAGCAGAGAGGGGGCGCTGTAGCACTTACAGGCACGAGCTTCCAGTACCATTTGGAGGGAGACTATCCGACAGCAAAGGGCAGGTCAGGGGAAGAGGAAGAGCAGCCAAAAGGTCAAAGGTGAGAGGTTAGCAGTTAACAGTTAAGAGAGTGAGCATGAGAGTAAGAAAAACAAACAAACAAACAAACAAACAAACAAACAAACAAAGATCAGATTTGTTTAATGGTCCAGTAATCTGATCAGATTAAGGATAAAACAGGGTTACATCGTGCAGTCGGTCACACACTCAGTGAACCAGCCAATCGTGGTGAGTATTACTGGCATGCACCACGGCACATGACTGGTCAGCAGTACCTTTTGATGACAAGGTGAGTCCATCAAGTGCTGTTTCAGTTTCAGTTCTTTCTCAGTGATTTCTCTGGTTTTCAGAATGACCTACAAGGCGTGCGCACACACACACACACACACACACACACACACACACACACACACAAAAAGTGTTTCAGTTTCAGTTCTTTATCAGAGATTTCTCAGGTTTTCACAGTGATCTACACAGCACACACACAGTTCAGAATAGCAGTGACAAAGCCCACCGAGTTCATGACAAATACAGTCAGTCCTAGCGGCACACACACACACGCACGCGCACACACGCACAGTGCTGACCTTGTTGATCCAGAAGAGCATGGTGTCCTCCATGTTGAACGGCAGCTCTTTGGAGGCGCAGAAGGTGGAGAAGCGTTTGACACTCGCCACCACCCGCTCTACGCTCATCATCTCCACTGTGCAGGCCAGCATCAGAGCATCTATCAGGGGGATGTGGGAGCTCTAGGCGCACACACACACACACACACACACACACACACACACACACACACACACACACACACACACACACACACACACACACACACACACAAAGTATCAAAAGGTTTCTCAAATTCTAACTTCTTAAACCCTTTCAGAACCACAATGCGCCACCCAGACTCAAGCACTATTACTAGATCACCAAAGCAAGGTAGAAAACACCAGGAGAAGAGGAGAGATTAGAGAGGAGAGGAGAGGTTAGAGAGGAGAGGTTAGAGAGGAGAGATTAGAGAGGAGAGATTAGAGAGGTGAGGAGAGATTAGAGAGGAGAGGAGAGGTTAGAGAGGAGAGGAGAGGAGAGGTTAGAGAGGAGAGGAGAGATTAGAGAGGTGAGGAGAGATTAGAGAGGAGAGGAGAGATTAGAGAGGTGAGGAGAGGTTAGAGAGGAGAGGTGAGGAGAGGTTAGAGAGGAGAGGAGAGATTAGAGAGGAGAGGAGAAAATTATTATTCTGTAATAATATGAACAATAGTTAATTTGTCTGTTTTTTGTTATTTTTTCTAGAGTTTTTTGGTTTTCACATCATCATAGTCTGCAGATTAGTGAAGCAAAACACACGGGTGCTACGCATCACTGAGTAACAGTACAGCATCACACAGCTGAGTGTGAACGTTTCCTGACGTCACAGTGGTGCACTAGGACCATGGAGCCCTACAGCCAGCCCCACAGGTGAGAACCCTGCAGGTCAGAGTGCATCAGAGCCACATGAAGGGCTCCCACGTACTACACCACATTCTACTACCACAGTATCACAATATGTCACGGCAGCACTGCCATACTAGAGAGAGAGAGAGAGAGAGCGAGCAAGAGAGAGAGAGCGAGAGAGAGAGAGCGAGAGAGAGAGAGCAAGAGTGAGCAAGAGTGAGCGAGCAAGAGAGAGAGAGCGAGAGAGCAAGAGAGAGCGAGAGATTCAAATCTAAGACATAAAATAATTCTCACTCTGCATGACTTTTTCCTTTGCAAAAATACACACACACAAACACAAACGCACACAAACACTCAGTTTGAATCCGACACACAAACAGCATGTTGTAAGCAGATGGTCATCAACCCTTCCCTAACACACACACACACACACACACACACACACACACACACACACACACACACACACACACACACACACACACACACACACACACACTTCCTCCTCTCAATAATGCCAAAATGCTACGCCCCCGCCCGCTCACCATCTTGATGGGGGCGCAGCCGAGGTCGTCGTGGGTGACGGGCGTGCCGTCGGCCTCTCGGACGCATACGCCGCGGCGGGCGAGTGCCTGCAGGACGCACCGGTGCGATGCGAGCCCAGCGGCCTGCTCGCCCAGCGACAGCAGACCGCACACGCGGCAGTACAGCTCGGCCGTCAGCAGCAGCTCCAGCACGGGAGGCTTCAGGTGCTCCACGCGGTACTGATCCGTGTAGAACGGGTCTCTCAGATCCTCAGGGACGTGCTCTGAAGGGGAGAGAGGGATGGGAGAGAGAGAGAGAGAGAGAGAGAGAGAGAGAGAGAGAGAGAGAGAGGGAGGGAAGAGAGATAGAGGTGGAGAGATCACAGGTCACGGATTTCAACAGAAAAGGTCAATAATTGGCCACACGTCCTGACCGGCCGAGAGACTCGGCGTTCACTCGGCATGACTGTCGGCAAAATGGCCGCAAGGTAAACGCCGTGGGCAGGCTGCTAAATGAAGCGCGAACTGGACAGGGCTTCACCGCGACACCCACAATCCCCCGGGAGACGGAGCGAGACAGACAGACGCGAACAAGGAGACACACGTAGAGTGCAAGAGAGAGATTTAGAGATTAGCGCGCTCATCCCAAGGTCTTCCTGAACCCTGTTTCCAAACACCGGGGAATGTGACACGAACCCAAATAAACAAAATAAAGGACGCAGGACGGAAAAAGGAACCGGAGCGTTCCACTCATCTTTTACTGACATAACGGGAATGTGGTGTGGCTGTGGTGCTGGGTGGTATTAAAGTGACGCCGTGACAGATTAGAAGCGGTAAAACGTGGCTGAAGTGTGTCGTGATCGTGCCGCTAGTCTTCTTATCGCGGACGACCCAGATATGCGACGAAAGGTCACAGCGACAGATTTGGGGCCCAAATCAGCACTGTCCGAATTCTGTCTGTCGTCTCCCTTACAAGCGACCCCATGTAGTGGCTATTGTTGTATATGGGACTGCCTATGTAGCGACCAGTGAATGAATAAGCACACACCAGGGATGTCAACACCAGGATGGTCAAAGGTCAGCCAATCAGATTAGAGCATGGGGGAGATAAGCCATTGGGAGGCTTTCTGATATTCAGCCCCCACTGAGGGGGAGGGGACCGTGTGTGTGTGTGTGGGGGGGGGGGTGGTCACGCCTGTCTGCGTGTGTAGTGAGTGATTCGGCTATTTCTTCACATTCCGTGTGCCTGGCTGTGTCCTGTAGGCTACTATAGATGCACACCAGTTTCCCTGCCAGCTCCTGGAGTTCCATATAAGGGCCACAGGAGCAGGCTAGAAAAACCTGTGTTTGAACCTGTGTTTAGCCTGTGTTTTAACCTGTTTTAACATTTGTTTAACCTTTTTAACATTTGTTTAACCTGTGTATTATCCTGTTTTAAACTTTTAACCTGTTTAACCTGTGCTTTAACCTGTGCTTAACCTGTGCTTGCCGCGTGGCTCCCACCGGTGTCAGCTCTGTCTCGCGTTACACAGAGTCGGGTTACTCCCGCGTCTGACCCGTTCACACCAAGGCCCGCTTCCACTGCTCGGACCCGTGACTCACTTTAATCGGGCGTTTGGCGGCGCCGCCGTGGGAAGGGGGGGTTTGGCGGTCTCCGGCCGGGCCGTGAAAAGCAAGCAAGCGTGCTCCGTTTACGACGGCCGATGGCTGACGGTCGTTTTTCCGACACTGCCGCATTTCTTGGGTTTATGCAGGCGGCTGCTGGAATCTGTCCACAGTTCAGCGCTGGCAAAGGGCCTGTGCATCGTATCCCGCAGCCGATGGCTGACCTTGCGCGCCCCTAGCGAGCTGCGGCGTTAGACACGGAACTGCTAGCACCTCCGCAGCCCAGCCCTTGTCTCCAAGCACTCTGGGTTACGCCAGGCCAGAAGCTCCATACAAGAGTGGCGTTTCAGGAATAGATATGGTGACATCACACCAGTGCTGTTATTTACGATCAAGAACGCACATACACAGGAGAAACAGAGGTAGTCACTAGGTGTGTATCTAACATTTTTGGAAGAGCTTGGCATTATACAGCCACCTCTCTCTCTCTCTCACACACACACACACACACACACACACACACACACACACACACGCACTGATGCTCCTTCAGGCTTGGATCCAAAATCGTCCTCACTTAACTGACCGCAAGTGCTGACTTACGATCCGGGAACAAGCTCCATCTCACGTTCTCTTTCTTTCGTTTGTCTCCATCACATTTACACTCATCCCCTCCCTCTCTCCCCCACAAACAAACACACACACACACACAGGCTTACACCTCGACCCTTTTACACGAGGTGCCATGTGAACGCCTCTGTCCCGCCGTCCTCTCCGTCGCCGTGTGCAGCGGCGGCTGCACCCCCGCCGGTTCCTCGGAGCCGCGCGACGCTCCGAGGCGGGGTCGGCTCGCGGACCGGAGAGAACGGCTCGCGCGGCGGGCGCGTTACCTTCCCCGTACGCCTTGGCGAACAGCCAGCGGAGGTTGGCGTCTATCTTCGCCCGGGCTGAGTCATACAGCTCCAGCGGCACGATGTCCAGGACTCCCTCGGCCGAGTCGGCCCTCCTCGGAGCGCTGTCCCCTCCGCCAGCAGGCGCGTCCGCGTTCATCCTGCAACAGCACACGAGCCGCTGCACGAGTCAGTCCGGCCCCACCGTCCAGCCTCGAGGCGCTTTATTCATTGCGGGGACATTTTTCTTAATCGCAGCGACTAACGTCTGCTAAATGGGACGCGCAGGGCGGCAGACAGTCGTCGTGCATTGGCCGTAGACAGCAGAGGCTGGTATGTAGCTAGACGACAGGCGTGAATTATTCTGCATCTAAAATGATAGCGTTAAGACAGATATATAGCGGGCTGTCCTGGCATGGTGTGGTAACGTGGCTAACCTACATCAACGGGCCAATGTTAGCTAGGTTAGCTATCTTGGTAGGTAAAAAAAAACACAAACAACAGATTAGCTTGCAAACTAATGCTTGGAAATGATGAGTCAGGTGTTCTTGGATGGTCCTTAGGCGGTCCAAACGGTTTGTTGTTTAACCTCACAAAACAAGGATTAAGCGAAGTTATTTTTGTGCAGGTGTCTGTTAGAATGATTGAATGGGAAAGCCTGGCTAGCTTGGCCGGCTAACTAAACGCCCGTGGTGATCTCCGCGACTGACAGCTGCCGATTCGAGAAAATCACATCACGCAATCGGTATCGAAATTTAACGGCGGTTAAATTACCTGCAGCGCGACGTGAAGTCCGCTGTCCGGTTTTAAAGAAGCACCAGCGATGCCCGTTCCGAGCCGACGCGAGCTCTCCGTTACCCTGCGATAACAGCGCTCGGGTCCCCCTCCCCTCCGCTCCGCCCAAACAACAGCCCGACGTGCGGCGGCCTTCGCTACATGACAGCCACGGGGCCGCCCGCGTCCAACCCGGGGTTTCCGTCCGCCGGGGTCGCTGACCGGGGGGCGGCGGGGGTCCGGCGCCCGTTGGACTCCGCTGGTTTCGTCGCTACGGATATGCGCTCGCGCAGCCTCGAGCTTACCGGTGAGCGCGCCTGCGTGCTCGGACCGAAGGGTGGAAACGCTACAGTGACGGTCCGCCGGCTAGGACGCAGCGTCGCGTTGCGAGGGACAGACCTGTAGCGCCGCACGTTTGACGGGATGAACCTTTGTACCATGCAGGTGGGTTCGGCCCAGGCGTGCCAACGGGATCACGTCTCGCTGCGAGCTGCTAAACGGGCTCCTTGCGTGACCCTTTAAGCAACTGTGACCCAGAGCTGGTGGGATCACGGCACGTTTTCGTTGCGTTAAGTGATAAACGCATTTTTTTAAAAAGTGCAAGCAGGGAACGCATTTGAAACGTATTCGAACAAAACCGGTGTGAAGTGTGCTAAGAGCGACCGGGTCTTCTGGAAAAGTGTCAGCTGTTGACAGGTTGAGTTCAACTTCAGCAGGTCTAATTCTACGTGTAGTACATTTCAGATAATCGTGAGGTCCTCATACAATCTCTGTAAGCATAGGGTTAGGGTATAGGGTTGGGGTGTAAGAGTAGGGTTAAGGTGTAGGGTTACGGTGTAAGAGTAGGGTTAAGGTGTAGGGTTAGGGTGTAAGAGTAGGGTTAAGGTGTAGGGTTAGGGTGTAAGAGTAGGGTTAGGGTGTAAGAGTAGGGTTAGGGTATAAGGCTAGGGAAGGGGGTAAGAGTAGGGTTAAGGTGTAGGGTTACGGTGTAAGAGTAGGGTTAGGGTGTAGGGTTACGGTGTAAGAGTAGGGTTAAGGTGTAGGGTTAGGGTGTAAGAGTAGGGTTAGGGTATAAGGCTAGGGAAGGGGGTAAGTGTAGGGTTAGGGTGTAGGGTTACGGTGTAAGAGTAGGGTTAGGGTGTAGGGTTACGGTGTAAGAGTAGGGTTAAGGTGTAGGGTTAGGGTGTAAGAGTAGGGTTAGGGTATAAGGCTAGGGAAGGGGGTAAGTGTAGGGTTAGGGTGTAGGGTTACGGTGTAAGAGTAGGGTTAAGGTGTAGGGTTACGGTGTAAGAGTAGGGTTAAGGTGTAGGGTTAGGGTGTAAGAGTAGGGTTAGGGTATAAGGCTAGGGAAGGGGGTAAGTGTAGGGTTAGGGTGTAGGGTTAGGGTGTAAGAGTAAGGTTAGGGTGTAGGGTTATGGTGTAGAAGTAGGCTGTAAGAGTAGGGTTAGGGTGTAGGGTTAGAGTGTAAGAGTAGGGTTAGGGTGTAGGAATAGGCTGTAAGAGTATGGTTACCGTGTAGGGTTAGGGTATAGGGTTAGAGTGTAAGAGTAGGGTTAGGGTGTAGGAGTAGGGTTAGGGTGTAGGAGTAGGGTGTAAGAGTATGGTTACGGTGTAGGAGTAGGGTATAGGGTTAGGGTGTAAGAGTAGGGTTAGGGTGTAGGAGTAAACATCGGACTGGGTTTCCCTAAAGCATCGCAACACAAAGAACACGCTCCCATTTACGATGATCTTAACGCTACGATATGTTTTAAGAAACCAGGCCCAGATTTGTATTGTTTATTATTCATTTTTTTGGTTTTCACTCATTGAAGTATGGTGTAATTTGTAATACGAGAGGATATTCTTGGATTATTTGTTGGACAATTCTTTGTGTTGTGATGCTTTTGGGAAAACCCAGCCCAAGTCGTAGGGTGGGAAAAGATTTTTAAAAAGTCCAGCCTCACTCATGTTACCCAGCTACTTCATCCATACCTCAGAAGAAGAGACTTCTACAGCGGATTATACTCTGCACTGACGTGGGCCTCCGGGGTCGAAACGGAACAGTTTTCCATTATGAGGGTTCAGCAGGGTGTAGGTCAATCTGGGTTTTCAAAACGGAAAAGCCCAGCAAGTCATTGGTCAATGCAACCAATAGGAGTCGAGGGAGAGAGGTAACGCAGGATAGTAACGAGGTTCCCGTAGGAAAATGTCATTTTCCACACTTTTCCTGTTTCTCGTTATATATGTTCAAAGTGCAAACTGAACCATTTTGGAATGATTTGGTTCAACTGCACCACAACATGGAGGTTAGACTATTTTGAGTCCTGAGCTGTTATAGACAAGTAAACAATCAGTCCTGTGCAGGGGGATGGATTATTGGATGATATTTTGGACAGTGTGATTATGCTATTAGCATGTGTGTGTGTGTGGTGCGTGTGGGAGAATCTCCAAACATTCTTGTGCGCAGGGACCTCACAAGCGCGTGATCCATCCGTTCCTGCCTATATTACTGAGGCGCACAACAAATGTAAGGCCGAATGTCACATGACCACAAGGAGGGCTCAAAAAGTGCTCAAAGAGCGCTCAACGAGCGACGCTCCTGCCCTTAAAAAGCATTCGCTCATTAGGCCGGACGGGAGAGCCGAGTGGTCCGTCCTGTTTCGGGCAGGGTTGACACAGGCATGGGGTCTGCCGTGATTCCTCTTGTAAGGTTTAAGTCAGTCATTTCAAACATGACAGTCAAACCTTTGAAGCGGAACTAAGGGTGAATGTGTTTAAACACGCAACTAAAATATATGTACTGTATTTAAGGTTATGGCAAAACAAACTGCCAGTCATTACCCATGGAGCACCGTGAATAAATGTCAACATGTTATTTTATTGTTTCAAGAAAATATTTTACAAATCATTGGGGAAAAATGCTTTCCCTACCCCGCAAACTACAAATGTATATGTCATTATTTATCAGTAAAACATTTTAGCAGTGTTTATAAAACAGGTCCGACACCCGGCAGTCACTCTTTATGAGGGCCGATGACATCATCGCAGTGCAACACACATACACAGTGGTGTACATTCTCTTTCCCACGTACACACACACACACACACACACACACACGTACGACTACTTGTCTAGTACATATACTATCTTAACAGGCATATCTAGCCTTGTTCAACCGTCGTGAATCACATGTGGCCATTGGGGGAACACTTGGGGGGGGGGGGGGGTGTCCTGGATACCCAGGAACACCAATCAGAGTTGTTCTGGATGGTGGGCGTGGCATCCACTCTGACCGCCTCCCCCGCGGGATTAAAACGGGCCGGGTGAAAAGCCCAGGCCGGGGCGGTAACGGAAGATGGAGGCGATATGGCGATGGGAGAACAGAGCCCTATGCGTTCAGCGACGGTTGTCTGAGGCCAAAAACACATCTACCAAGGTGAAAGGAATAGCGGTGATCACTGCGCTACATACACAAAGCCCTGCCTCCGTGCCAGTCACCTCAGGTGCTTCGGAGAAGACGACTGGTTCAAAACCGAAAAAGTCAAACAACGTCTTAAGACAATGCGCGGGGCAAGCGTTTCCATGCTGACGAGAACTACGAGGGTTCCCGCATCCGGGAAATTGTCCTCCGCAAAAACATGGGCGTCCAGCAACTCGGGACGGCTTCTTAAGCGAGCAAGAGCACGCGTCCCAGGTGTCATTCACCGCCGTGTCATCCGGTAACGCAGCAGTTCTGCAGTGCCGTCCAGTCCGTGCACGTATGTGACGGAGGTGACCGCAGGCATGAGCGCGTGTGACGGCGCTCTCGGCCAACATTCCAAGATCTCCGATGTACATAACACTTAAGACTTTTTCTACAGCAGTTTTACAGACATTCTAAAGTTTGGTTTTAACAGGACCACATAAAAAGCTCATTAATACTGAAACCTCTACCAGAAAAAAAACCCAAAAAAAACCTCAAAAGCATTTTTCAAAAACAAAAACAATTACATTTGCTCAGTAGTTCGGAGATTTATTTCTGAGAAGTTTGCTAATAAAAATATAATGCATAAATAAAAAGA
>NC_137517.1:13665000-13667500 GCF_041902795.1 Electrophorus electricus | reverse complement strand
TCTGTAATAGTGTCTGTTATACTGTATAGTGTCTTTTACTGTATAGTGTCTGTTATACTGTATAGTGTCTTTTACTGTATAGTGTCTGTAATAGTGTGTTATACTGTATAGTGTCTTTTACTGTATAGTGTCTGTTATACTGTATAGTGTCTTTTACTGTATAGTGTCTTTTACTGTATGGTGTGTATGACTTGCTTCTACACACATTTGTCTACTACTATATTTGCCAGAACCACATTCTGAGCAGGAGTGTCCTTCCCTAAAAGAAATAATGAAATGGCCTTTAAATGCAGACAGCCTGATTGACCTGTGTGTGTGTGTGTGTGTGTGTGAGTGTGTGTGTGTGTGTGTGTGTGTGTGTGTGTGTACCGGTATATCCCGTGCGGCACTCGCAGCGGTAGCTGTTAACCAGTTGCACGCAGTTGTACGAGCCGTTGGGGTCGCAGGGGTCAGACAGGCACTCGTTCACGTCGCCCTCGCACCTCTCACCCACGTAGCCTGGTGGGCACACGCAGCCGTAGCCGCCCACGCGGTCCACGCAGCGGCCGCCGTTGAAGCAGCGCGGCTCGCCGCCCTCGGGCTCCCGCTCCGGAGAGCAGTCATCCACGTCGATCTCGCAGTGCACGCCTGCAAAAGAGGAGTGGAGATGGTCTATAAAGCTTCCGAGTGTGCGCGCGCGCGTGTGTGTGTGTGTGTGTGTGTAAGTGTGCACGCACGCTCACCCTGTGTGCCGCGAGGACAGGAACACTTGTAGGTGTTGACGAGGTCGATGCAGGTGCCTCCATTCTGACATGGCTGAGATACACACTCATTGATCTCCTTACTACAGTTCACGCCGTGATACCCCGCTACACACTGGCACAGAGAAACACACACACACACACACAATCACAAAATCACAATCACAATAAATCTTGAGTGTGAATATATGTATGCAGGTGTATTTGGCGCTCTCTCTCTCTCTCTCTGTGTGTGTGTGTGTGTGGTTCATACCTCACACGTGTACCCTCCCAGGTAGTCGGTGCAGGTGGCACCGTTGTGGCACGGGTTGGGCACACACTCATCTACCTGCTCCTGGCAGTAACTGCCAGTGTAACCTGCCTGGCAGCGGCACAGGTGCGAACTGCCCACGTCCACACACTGCCCGCCGTTCCGACACAGTGCAGCCAACGACATGCCTGTTGAGGGAGAGAGAGAGAGAGAGAGAGAGAGAGAGAGAGAGGAGAGAGAGAGAGAGAGAGAGAGGGAGAGGGAGAGAGAGAGGGAGAGAGAGAGAGAGAGAGAGAGAGAGGAGAGAGAGAGAGAGAGAGAGAGAGAGAGAGAGAGGAGAGAGAGAGAGGAGAGAGAGAGAGAGACAGAGGGAGAGAGAGAGAGAGAGAGAGGGAGAGAGAGGAGAGAGAGAGAGGAGAGAGAGAGAGAGAGGGAAGAGAGAGAGAGAAGAGAGAGGAGAGAGAGAGAGAGAGGAGAGAGAAGAGAGAGAGAAGAGAGGGAGAGAGAGAGAGGAGAGAGAGAGGGAGAGGGAGAGACAGAGACAGAGAGGGAGAGAGAGAGAGAGAGAGAATAACAGTGTATGCAAATTAGGCCACTGAAATGCTGAGCGTGAACTTCTCTCACACGCAGTCACTCACACACACACGGCACGCGTTACCCTGTTGCTGGGCGGCGACCTCGCAGCTGACGCTGGGCACGTCGCAATAGATGCCCGTCCAGCCGCTGGCGCACTGGCACGTGAAGGAGGAGCCTCGCTGCCAACAGGAGCCGCCGTTCTTACAGGGGGAGGAGTCACACCAGCTCACCAGGCTCTGAAACACACACACGGAGTTTACATTTAAGTGGCGTGACGATAACCACAAACGTTATGAATGTTAGATTTCACATCACATAATCATATAACAACTGTTAGAATTTCCCTAAATCGTTTTTGGATGTGTGTGCGCACCTGGCAGTTGGTGCCGGTGTAGCCGTGGGCACAGGCGCACTTGTAGGTGCCGAAGCCGTCCTGACAGGTGGCGCCGTTGAGGCAGGGATGCGAGTGACACTCGTTGACGTCGTGCTGGCAGTAGCTGCCCGTGAAGCCCGGCAAACACACACACGAGAACGAGTTGATGCCATCCACGCATGTGCCACCGTTGAAGCAGGAGCTGCGCGTGCACACACACACACACACACACACACACACACACACACACACACACACACGCACAGCAAATTGCATATTAGAGAAGTAGATAAACAGAGAAAACACTCATATAAATTGAGTAAGAAAGTATGACTTGGTGTGTGTGTGTGTGTGTGTGTCTCACCTCTCGGTGCAGTCCGGCGTGTTGATCTCGCAGTTGATTCCGCTGAAGCCAGCAGGGCAGCTGCAGGTGTAGCTGTTCACGCAGTCCGTGCAGTTACCGCCGTTGCGGCAGGGGGCGCTCACGCACTCGTCGATGTCCTCTGCGCACCGCTCGCCCCGGAAGCCGGCCACGCACGCGCACGTGAAGCCGTTCACGCG
>NC_137517.1:13652500-13655000 GCF_041902795.1 Electrophorus electricus | reverse complement strand
CCCTGTCTTTCTGAGGGGTTCGGGGTCGCTCGTACGCAACCCTGCTCAGATGAGTTCTTGTAACGCAGTTTACAAACGACGTGGAAAAACCAGTCCTAGGTAGGAGGGAAAACCAGCATTCCGGGCCAAGGGATCTGGGCCATGGCAGTGGAGCTCCTAACCAATAAGGCAAAAATGTGGAGCTGCAGCACTATTCCTGCAGGGGGCGCCATACCATGTTGGCAATTGGCAGTAAAGTGAGCCGTGATGGTGCTGTTCTTTAGCAGTCAGCAGAGAAATGTATATGAGCCTCCACTCAAACTCACACACACACACTACACACACACACACACACACACACACACACACACACACACTGCTGTCTGTGGGAAACTATCCATGCAGGAAAGGCATCACTCACAGGGAGGATATTTCTTTTTTGGATAAAAGCAACCAAAACAAATTCACTTCCTTTTTACACACTGACACTTCAAGCTGGACTTACTGTGTGCGTCTGTACACGTGTGTGTGTGTGTGTGTGTGTGTGTGTGTGTGTGTGAGTGAGTGTGTAGTGTGTGCGTGAGTGTGTGTGTGTGAGTGTGTGTGTGCGCGCGCGTGTGTGTGTGAGTGTGTGTGTCTGTGCACATACACCACCACATGCCCAAGTGCCTTTCTAGTACCTATGCTGCATCATTCATTCATTCACCCATTCATTTATTCACTCATTCGTTCAATTTATTCATTTATTTCTTATGCACAAGAGATAAAGAAAGGAGGAAAAGAGGAGAGAGAGAAGAGAGGAGAGAGAGAGAGAGAGAGGAGAGAGAGAGAGAGAGGAGAGAGGAAGGGTTACGTGAGATGTTGCCAACAGTCTCTCACACTTGTTTGCTTTCAAATCTTTAAACCCCCCCTCCTAATCTGCTCCCCAACCCTATCAGGGTTCCACACACGTGCACACACACACACACACACACTCCATCTGAATGGTGTCCTGTTCCGAGGGCAGATGGTTGCAGGAGTAATGGGATTGGAGAAACAGTGTGTGTGAGTGAGAAAGAGGGAGAGAGCTGAAAAATGATGGCGCGCAAGCGCGCGCGCATACAGCCAGAGCGAAAGGGCGAGCGAGAAAGAGGTGGATGAAAATGTAAGAAAAAAAAAACAACAAAAACCTTGGCGAGGAAGCGAAAAACACGCAAGGCGTCTCCTGAACACGACGGGTGCCGTGGGCTCACTTCCGGACGTTAAAGTGTGTTCGTGTGTTCGTGTTTGTGAGTGTGTGTTCAAGTTAGGTTTATTTGTGCGTACGTGTTCAAGAGGGATAAACAATTCAAGAGGCCACAAGAAGTATGTCTAGTCACTATGTGAGTGAGCGTGTGTGTGTGTGTGTGTGTGTGTGTGTGTGTGTGTGTAGGACAATAGCAGAGAAGGCCAGCTGTCAGACTGAATGCGCTGAATAGGTTTTGGGAGACTGCCGTTTGGAGCAGAGAGGGCAGGAGTGGCGTTGGGGGTGGTGCTAACGGTCCACGGGAGGAGGAGACTATCGAGTGCCTCTGGGAGAGTGTGTGCATGCACGTTCATGTACATGCACGCACGCACACCATTTTACTTTAGGCGCTCTCCCGCTACAGCACTGTGTCTGTGGTGGGTTTCTGCATGTCTTACAGAGAACTTCATTAGTTTCTTATGTTGGTGGTTGTGATTGTTGGACTCACCTGCAAACTGCCTGCCCAGTGGGTGAGAGTTCACATGTTCCACTGTTCTGACAGGGTTCCGGGCATCTGAGACCTACACACACACACACACACACACACACACACACACACACACACACACACACGTAAACACTTGTTAGAGCTCCACTTACACTTGTGAACACAAAACTTAAAAGCTTATGGGTTGTAACAGTGACTTATGCACATTCTCCCTCATTCAGAACCCCCCCCAACACAGCATGAGAGAGAAACCTGAGTTTCTCTCCCGAAGGAGCAGTGCATCTTTTGTTTTTGAGCTTTCTATAACAGATGAAAGACTATCTTTGAAAGACAACTCTGTGTGTGTGTGTGTGTGTGTGTGTGTGTGTGTGTGTGTGTGTGTGTGTGTGTGTGTGTGTGTGATTGTGGTCTTCCCTATTCATCCACAGTAACTCTCTTCACATCACCCAGTCGTCCCACGGGACCGGCTGGCGTGCCCCCTCTCCCCCAGCACTGGCTGCACGCCGGCCGGGCCCCGCCCCCTCTCCCCCAGCACTGGCTGCACGCCGGCCGGGCCCCCCCCCCTCTCCCCCAGCACTGGCTGCACGCCGGCCGGGCCCCGCCCCCTCCCCCCCCAGCATTCGCTAGACGCTGGTCGGGTACCGCCCCTTCGCCCTCCTACAGGCATGACCGTGTCACCCGCAAAAAAGCCAGTCAGCCGAGAACGAATGGAAGTCGATGGGGAGGGGCCGGTCCCGCATTATGCAAATTAGCCAGCTCAGGCTGGTTCTCACTGGTAAGAACAAGGACGCCCAGCAGCGGTTAGCTCC
>NC_137517.1:13637500-13642500 GCF_041902795.1 Electrophorus electricus | reverse complement strand
AGATGCCCTGGAAAAATAAGTATCATTGTATCATTGCTGATACATATTGCATAGTCACTGACAAAAATGACTAGCTCAATGGAGAAGAAATCTGAAAATGTTTAGTGCATATATTAATCTGATTGGTTGAGAGAGAGTGGGAGGGTTTTGAGGTATTTGTTTTTTGTTGACACTTGGGTCAAAATGTTTACTGTCAATTCACTCATATCAGAGTGTAACAACATAGAGTTACACATAGCAGTGTTTTATCAGTAAACAACAATCACTAAAACACACATCTCAGTCTCCCACACACACACACACACACACTCACTCACTCACACACACTCACTCACACATAGGCAGACACACATAGACAGTGACATGCACACACTCTCTCGCTCTCTCTCTTTCACACACACACACACACACACACAAACACCAGCCAACTCAGACACGAGTGAGAGAGAGAGAGAGAGAGAGAGAGAGAGAGAGAGTGTGAGTGAGAGTAAGAGAGAGAGAGAGAGAGAGAGAGAGAGAGTGAGTGAGAGTAAGAGAGAGAGAGAGAGAGAGAGAGAGAGAGAGAGAGAGTAAGAGAGAGACTTCCACCATCCAAAAATGTCTGTTTTACGTTAACGGCTTTTGAACAATAACCGAGCCTCACACCTACTGGCTGTTCACTGAAAGTGTGTATTTGGATTTAATGCATGTGTGAGCCTGCAAAGGTGTGTTAAACTATGTGCATCTTTGTGTACATGGGAGTGTAGTATGTAGGCATCCTGTGTGTTTGGGGGTGGGCGGGTGTGTGTATGGGATTTCACCATGTCTGACTCTGATAAATGTGGGTGCATGTACTGTATAGTTAAGAGTTTATGTGTGTGTGTGTGGTTTTTTTTTGTGTGTGTGTGGTGTATGTGTGTGAAAAAGAGAGAGAGAGAGAGAGAGAGAGAGAGAGAGAGAGAGAGAGAGAGAGAGAGAGAGAGAGATCCCTTCATGTCTCTCTCTGATGGTGTCTGATAATGTGTACAGCCCAGGGCGCTGTTTAATGACACGTACAGGTTTGGGCCTGAGGGCATCATGCTACGCTTCCCACAGCAATGACACGCTACACCTGCTATCAACCAATCAGCATTCACTCATGAGGGTGTAGAGGTGATATCCAGAGGCTCTGAAAACCCATCTGATCAGGCTCTGGCTTCTGGATGATATCAGGGGAGCTCTGACAACAGCTGGTGCTCTAGACTGCACAGTGCTCTAGACTGCCCAATACTCTAGACTACAGTGCTGTAGACTGCCCAATACTCTAGACTACAGTGCTGTAGACTGCCCAATACTCTAGACTGCCCAATACTCTAGACTACATAGTGCTCTAGACTGCACAATACTCTATAGACTACATCGCTGTAGACTTCCCAATACTCTAGACTGCACAGTGCTCTAGACTGCCCAATACTCTAGACTACAGTGCTCTAGACTGCCCAATACTCTAGACTACAGTGCTGTAGACTGCCCAATACTCTAGACTACAGTGATGTAGACTGCCCAATAATCTAGACTGCCCAATACTCTAGACTACAGTGATGTAGACTGCCCAATACTCTAGACTGCCCAATACTCTAGACTAGTGCTGTAGACTGCCCAATACTCTATAGTGCTGTAGACTGCCCAATTTTCTAGACTACAGTGCTGTAGACTGCATAGTGCTGTAGACTGCCCAATACTCTAGACTACAGTGCTGTAGACTGCACAATACTTTAGACTGCACAGTGCGGCAGACTGACCAATACTCTAGACAGTACAATACTCTAGACTACACAGTGCTGTAGACTGGGCAATACCGTAGACTGCACAATACTCTAGACTACACAGTGCTCTAGACTGCTCAATATTCTAGACTGCTCAATACTCTAAACTGCCCAATACTCTACACTGCACAGTGCTCTAGACTGCCAGTGCAAAGCAATATTACATCATTAGAGAGCACAAACTCATATATCAGTGGTATACTGCACTATTAGCAGGGGACACATCTACGATATTGTGCCAAATTCTTAGGTCACTCGGCAAAATGGAGCTGATTTGGTCTGGTTTTTTGATCGTTTCCCAGACCAGATATGCCCACACGGCTTCAGCGGTGCGGCGGCTCCGCTCCGCCCTTCCGACACCAGTAGGACCCGGGAACGTTCCAGCATCCTTGTACTCCCTGTCAGGCTGAAAGGTTTCTGCGAGTCAGACCTTGAGGAGAAGTTTGGGAACCGTACCTTTTATCATATCAGTGTTTATCTGCATTAAGATTTAGTTTTATTAGCGTTTATTCATTCAGTAGTGTTTTACATGCAAACAAACACTTACTGGCCTATCCATGACAGTATTGTATATTTTATCCATTGCAGTATTGTGTATTTTATAGATTCATGTGCGTTCTATTTGCGTCATTAGTGGCGTTCTAAGAGTTTCGGTGGTTTGGACGGCAGCATTAGCTCTGGTACTGGTAGTGAGGCAATAAGTGTGTGTGAGCAGACTGGGAGCACATGACCGGGACTTGGGAAAGTTTCTGTAGGTAGGGTAAACCTTGGAGGGAGTGTGTGTGTGTGTGTGTGTGTGTGTGAGAAAACAGAGAGGAGTGTGATTCTTACTTTGCTCTTCAGGATTTTGTGTTTTCTTCCATTAAGCCATACAATTAATCAGAAAGTTACACACACACACACACACACACACACAAACACACACACACACACACACACACTTCCAGCTCCGTTCACACGCCTCCCTGTCTCATGCTCCTGCTCAGACCTGTCGACCGAAACCAGCATGCAAAGCAGCGTGTGTGTGTGTGTGAATGTGTGTGGCGTGTGGATGTCAAAAGCCCAGTGTGCATTTACGTACGTGTGTGTGTGTGTGTGTGTGTGTGTGGAGGGAAGAGCGGCTAAGACCCACTATTTTGGCACAGAGTGAATTCGGTGTTGTTGCAACTTTCTCTGTCTCTGCTTGAACCAACACATCTTTTCACCCACTACAACTTTCCTTTACCTATGTGTGCGCGCGTGTGTGAGAGGAAACAGAATGAGACTTGGTGTTTTAATTGGTTTCAATGCATCAGCACACAGAATGAAACAGAAAATTTACACAACATAAAACTTGTAATAATTCCAAATTTAGTTTCAGAAAACATATACACACGCACTCTAACACAGACATGAACGCACACATACAGCCTTAAATCTAGCAGCAGTTACATGACCTAGGAATATTAAAGGTGGTATAAGCAATCTTTTCATCTGACTGTCTCACTGGTAGGCACATGTGTGGTCACATTATTCGGTCCCATTACAACAGTATACTGAAACACTATGTGATCACTGCAAAAAAGCCACCTGTTCACAGTGTCCAGAACTGACCATCTGTCTGAATAACCTTATAGAAATACTACCTTTAATAATTTTTTTTCCTTCTACAATATTCAGTAAGCTTTACCAACTCTGCTTACTGAAATATCAGTTTCTTTTCACAAAAATATATCCTGAGTCTGACAGTTTCCTGATTTGTCCATTGGATCATCCTACAACCGAAATACTATCTGGAAAAACAATATATGAAAATAACTACATGTAAGATTCTCACTATGCCCAATTAAACAATCACTGTAAGACTTTTATAAACCAACTGTAAATGCTAAATGAACCAGGATGGGGGGTGTGGGGTGTGTGTGTGTGCATGTGGAGGAGGGGTGTTACAAAATAACTGGGGCTCCAAACAGGAAAGTGTCTTCATGTATGCTCTGACCCGTAACATTACACACGTTTAACCTTACGTGTAGCTCAGAATTAACACTGTTTATGACATTCATTAGCGGGAACATTCAGTTAGACCACTTTGACTGCACAGCTAAAAAAATGTTTACTTCTGTAATCTAATCTACTCACTACATTGCTTAAGTATAGTATGTCATGCCATAGAAATCTATAAAAACAAACAAACAAACAAACAAACCCAAGAATGTTTACAAACATAATAGGATGATGAACTGACATTAAGATCGCCCGTTACACCCATTAACCACGCCGACGTGGTAATCTGCTTCGTCGGCCAGCTGCGAGTTAACTACGAGAATGGTTTGGCACTAAGGCTGTAGCTTTTCACCTGTAAGTTCATTTGAGTTAATTCTGCCACTAAGCTCCTCTGACACAACTGCAAAATATTTGGGGGGGAAATATTTTTCAGAGGGAGTCCTTCAAAGCTGGAGTGGGAGTGACGATTCTACACAGAGCCCGAGGCTGTCAGTCAGCTGTTACCGCGGTAATTGACACGGTGTGTTGGAGGCATACATGGATTACCATCAACCATTCTTAACATGTATACATTTGTTTTAGTTTTAAGTAATAGAATTTTGAATAACACGACAAGGATTTCTGACGATTTCTGTTGAAAGGTGGAACCAAACCAATCCTTCGTGGTGGACTCCGACTTTAGGACGCGACTGCAAGAATAATAATGGACCACGTTTACTGACAAACATAATATTTCACTATCATAAAATGGGTAAATAATGTGTAAATATATCTCTGCAGCCATTCTGGGTAGATAATGTTCTGTTATTCTGAACCAGAACCAGTGTGTCCACACCATAACGTAATCTAAACCACAACAGAGCATATAAAACAACAAAACTGATCTCAGATCAGCTTAAAAGGACAATCTCTACCAGCTCTGAACAGAGCTGCGGTGGTATGAGGTAAGTTCTGAATTGTGCTTTGAAATCAGGTGCACTAGCACCCCCTACTGATCAGACTTCAACACTACAGATGTCAGATAGTGAGCTAATACACGGTATGTCTCCACCTGCTGGCCATAAAGCCTCACTGCAGATCTCCCACACCACAGTACGATATGAGCAGGACTGTAGTTTTGTAATCGTGTTAGAGGGGTCTTTTGTCTAGCTGATACGGTTTGTGTCGGTTCAGACCAGTTTGAAACAGTTAAAGCTGGTTCAGCTCCGATGTGTCTGGTCCAGACTGTCTGCA
>NC_137517.1:13622500-13632500 GCF_041902795.1 Electrophorus electricus | reverse complement strand
GAGAGAGAGAGAGAGAGAGAGAGAGAGATAATGGGTGGGTCAGCTCCGTAATGATACTGAAACTAGGATACAACCCACTGAGAGAGAGAGAGAGAGAGAGAGAGAGAGAGAGAGAGAGAGAGAGAGATAATGGGTGGGTCAGCTCCGTAATGATACTGAGACTAGGATACAACCCACTGAGAGAGAGAGAGAGAGAGAGAGAGAGAGATAATGGGTGGGTCAGCTCCGTAATGATACTGAAACTAGGATACAACCCACTGAGAGAGAGAGAGAGAGAGAGAGAGAGAGAGAGAGAGATAATGGGTGGGTCAGCTCCGTAATGATACTGAGACTAGGATACAACCCACTGAGAGAGAGAGAGAGAGAGAGAGAGAGAGAGAGAGATAATGGGTGGGTCAGCTCCGTAATGATACTGAGACTAGGAAACAATCTAGAGAGTGGTTGCCTAGACCCACCTGAACATGGTCTGCACGTTGACGATGGTTTTCGCATCAGCCATGTAGTCCTCCTCTGCGCTCATCGTGCTCTCTTTGTCCACCACCACCAGATTATCCGCATACAGAATCCCACACTGCAATAGGCTGTCCAAGCTGCCAATTACACAAAATTACACCCGTCAGATTATTTGCATGCAAATTCCTAGCTGTCCAATGGGCCATATCAAGGCGGGATTTACGTATGCAGAACTTCCAATCAAAAGCTCATGCAAACACATGATCTTACAGCTAAGGTGCATTAACGGAGTCCCACACTGCTGTCTTCGCTGAATGCTACACTACAGGTAACAGGTTTAGAACGATCCTTACTTGTCAATGGTGCCCACCATGTAGTAGACCATGGGGAAACAGGAAATAGCTTCAAGGAAGTGCTCGTCAGGCCTACCAAGAAAAGGAAATGACATAAAATACACACACAAAAAAGTTTTTCCTTGATTTTTTTTTTTTTTTTTTGCCTTGCGTGAAAATATCACGAGAAAAGATTAAATAAGGAGAGGAAACATCTAAGGGGAAGAAAGACATCAGATTGTGCTCTGATGTCATTTGCTGCTTAAAATTTGAGGTTTGTTTGATTTCCTGTTTTCACGTTTTGCTTGCTGTCAGCCCTTTTCTTTCCCTCCTCGCTCTTCCCTTCCTCCTTCCATCTCTTCCCTTCCTCCTCGCTCTTCCCTTCCTCCTTCCGACTCTTTCCTTTTCCTCCTCTGTCTTGGCTTCTCTCCTTTCCTACACTGAAAGCAAGTCCTTGTTTCTGTGGTAACCTGGGCCACGATGGACAACGGGGCTTTTCTCTTAACTCAGGGTCATTTAGGCTTTCTGCTGAAGAGTTTATTTGAAAGAGCATTACTGGAGAAAATACTCTCTCTCTCTCTCTCTCTCTCTCTCTCTCTCTCTCTCTCTCTCTCTCTCTCTCACACACACACACACACACACACACACACACACACACAGCAACCGGAGGCAAACCTTGGAGTCAGACAAGCCCGTAGCTGTCAGGGTTCTCCAAACAAACCTGAGAATGAGTCAGTGTGTGGGCTTGGAGCTTGTTTGTGTGTGTGTGTGTGTATGTTTGTGTGTGTGTGTGTGTGTATGGCAGGGGTGGATGGTTTGTGCTCATCTGCATTTAACTTCATGTTAGAGCATATCTTTTTGCTAGTGTATATGCACAAATTGTGTGTGTGTGTTGGAAACTCACTGATTATCCAGCAGCAGTACTATGGGGTTGAGTTCTCTCCTGGGCCGATAATACGCTCTCAGTGGTACTATGAAGTTGTACAGGCCATTTCCCGCCGTCTCCGCAGAAACGATGATGAGTTTGTTCCTGAAGCCATACGCTTTCGCATCCTCAAAGCTCACGTGCTTACAAGCCTATAACACACCGCATCAGTAGAAGACAGCAGGACATGACATGCAGTACCAGTGCAATGTAACAGTACATGACATGCAGTACCAGTCCAAGCTAACAGTACATGACATGCAGTACCAGTCCAATGTAATGGAACACGACATGCAGTACCAGTCCAAGCTAACAGTACATGACATGCAGTACTAGGCCAATGTAACGGAACATGACATGCAGTACCAGTCCAATGTAACAGTACATGACATGCAGTACGAGTCCAATGTAACAGAACATGGCATGTAACAGTACGTGGCATGCAGTACCAGTCCAATGTAATGGAACATGACATGCAGTACCAGTCCAATGTAACAGTAGATGACATGCATTACAAGTTCAATGTAACGGAACATGACATGTAACAGTATATGACATGTAGTAACAGTCCAATGTGATGGAACATGACATGCAGTACCAGTCCAATGTAACAGTAGATGACATGCATTACAAGTTCAATGTAACGGAACATGACATGTAACAGTATATGACATGTAGTAACAGTCCAATGTGATGGAACATGACATGCAGTACCAGTCTAATGTAACAGTACATGACATGCAGTACCAGTCCAATGTAACAGAACATGACATGCAGTACCAGTCCAATGTAACAGTATATGACATGCAGTACAACAGTACATGACATGCAGTACCAGTCCAATGTAACAGTACGACATGCAGTACCAGTCCATTGTAACAGTATATGACATGCAGTACCAGTCCAATGTAACAGTACATGACATGCAGTACCAATCCAATGTAACAGTACATGACATGCAGTACCAATCCAATGTAACAGTACATGACATGCAGTACCAGTCTAATGTAACAGTACATGACATGCAGTACCAGTCCAATGTAACAGTACATGACATGCAGTACCATTCCAATGTAACAGTATATAAAAATGCAGTACCAATCCAATGTAACAGTATTGGCTTAAAACCAGTTTTTCATACTATATGCTTTTATCTATATAAACATGTCTACAACCACTTCATTGCATATAGAATGTATTTAATATCATCACTTAATCATACAATAAATGTACACCTGGTATACTGCAGTAACAAAGTTCATGTAACTTTGCTGCCTCTGGCCAAACAGGGTAGCAATGTACTGTACGGCTCATGGCAATTCTACATACTACCACAATATATTACCAAAATGGGCTTTTTCAACAATGTACTGTGTCTTGTAATACATGTTTTTCAGGATATGGTTGGACAGGATGTACAGGATGTACAGGACATGCGCAAGGTATGATTAAGTTTAGAGTTAGGTGGGTTATTTTCAGCTCATCTTTAAATTAAGATACTTTTACCAACTGTCTAAATAGTTCCTAATTGAACTTATTATCACACTGAAAGCTTAACAGGTAAAAGTAGCATATGCCTTGTTAGCATAAATGTACAGCTGTTATGAACACTATTAGCATGGTAGCATCTCCATGACTGCTGGCACTCAGGATGAATGTCAGCTGCTAGCACGTTGGATCGCTAGCGTGCGGGTCGGACATAAAGCGCTGACCTCGTCCAGCCGCAGACAGCAGAATTCCGCTTTCTGGAGCAGAAGGTGGCAGAGTGTTGGTGAGCTTCCGATGTAGGGTGAATTGGGAGGGTAACCCTTTACACACCTGTGGACAACAGAAGCGCAGTACAGACACATACATTGCTGACCAGTCCCATCCTATGCGTAAACATAGTTTAACAGAAATCCTTGTTGTTTTTAGTTATGGAAGGTTGTAGATCGGTACAGCGTACTCGGAGGCAGCGGGCACTTCCTCGTCCGAGTGTGCGGCCTCGTCTTCTGATTGGTCGCTTAGGAGGTCACATGGCAGTAGGGAGGCCGAATCGGCGATCTCCAGAACCGGAGCGATGCTGGGCCGGCGGCTCCCTGCTCCGTTCTCTGTGGGCAGGGCCAGTTTGCTCATGTCTCCAGTAGGGCTGGTGTTCTGGAAGTCCATAGCAACGGTACCTAATGAGAAGATGTCAAACAAACAAACAAAAAATAGAAAAAATAGAAAATGTCTCCAAATGGGGACAGAATGAGGAAGAACTCGGAAACTCAAAGGGAGCTCCGAACACAAAGGACTTCGAAAGGTCATTACATGTCTCTCTCTATCCCTGTCTGTCTCTCTGTCTCACCCATGCTGGTGATGATACTGTGGACGGGTAGTCCAGATGGGCTGTTGAGGATGTCACAGTGGCCTTTGCCTTGATGCGCTTCCTGTCTGATGGTGAAGGCAGAGTTTTCCTCCTTAGTGATGTTGATATAGTAACAGGTGTCAGCAGAGGCCATGATGTGCCGCGGCCCAGGGTTCAACAGAATGCTCTTATTGTCCTCTCGCTTTATCCCTATCAAACACACACCATACCTACACACACACACACACACACACACATACACACACACACACACACACACACATACACAAACACATACACACATACAAACAAAAAGGCTGCTGAAAAACTTTATTTGGCAACCTTGACCCACGGGAAAAAAAAATCATGATTTTGAGATGTACATTAGTTTGCCAGATTGTTAGGAACTCTTCTCCAGTAGTGCGTAGTGCTTCTTTAGACCTTCAGAGCTCGCCTGGGTTTGCCCTCTCCAAGGTACTGCATTGCCTTGTGTAGGAACACAGAGCACGGAACCATGCGGCCTTCTCACCCGATAGGGCCGTGATCCGGAGACTGAGCTGGTTGCTGGGCGACCCAGCAGACAGGCGCCCAGCAACCAGACTTGTTGTCATATACCTAGTGACATGGTACGTCGTCACGCTGGATCCGTCCCGTGCGAGTGCGGCAGACCTGGTCAGCAGTGCGTCCCGCCACTCCGATGGTCTTTGGCGGGTTTCGGCCCTGTTGCTGCGTGTCAGGAAAAACCTTCCACACACACCACAACACTGCCGCTGACCGGCCTGCCGGCCTGGATCGCGAGTCACGTTCCTCACAGGAAAATTTGGATCCTTCCATCAGCCAGAAGAAGCCGAACTCGCCAGTAAGTGGTGCACTGGGAAACGACATCTTGCAAGCCTGGTGCCGAACCGGGATGTGATGTGCCTGGTTCTGATCCATCTGGTCCCATTTACCCCACGATGTCACCAAGTGCCATCACTCTCAGAACATTTGAACTGACGCTAGAAACACCGTCTGTGTGTGTGAAGAGGGATCTACCTCATAACCTGGCATTATTAAGCGGAAGAGAAATTTAAATAAATAATAAAAACATAAAATAATCGGCACACTACAACATCTGAGCAGCGCAAATACGCGAGAGGTCAACTGTCATTCTCCTCTCCTCTCGCTCTCCTAAATTACCCAACTCGCTCCCGGTCTCTAGAAACACAAACAGTTTCAGCAGGGCAGTTTGAACCCCTGCGTTCATCTCCATCTGAAAACACCTCACAAACACCATTTGGTATGTAATGCCAGACCCACAAGAGTCTGGTTATTACGCAACGCCTGGCGTCCCACCGAGCCAGCCTCCACTCACATTGACACTCCATCCATTTAGCGGCCGGCTCTGATCTCGCGCCGTCGTAAAAGCGTATCGCTCCGCTGTGCCTGTAACTGGTCTCCAGAGCTCACGTTTACAGAGAGAGTGAGAAAAGGGGAGTCTCGCGTGTTCCGCGCGGTACCGCAAGCGAGTTCTAACTTAAACCGCGCACGCAGATTCACGCAGTCGCACGTTTATAGAGGTTCAGAACTGAGAAGAGGGCGAACTTCTTACACACACAGATTTTTGCAAAAGAAACAAAGGTATGAATGTGTGTTGGGGTGAGCGTGTTTACTTCTTTCTTATGTGTGTCATTCAGGATGGGTAGTGTGTGTGTGTGTGTGTGTGTGTGTGTGTGTGTGTGACCCATCATGCTGCAAATGAAAAAGCATATTCATCGAAATGAGCACGCGTACGCGACATCTCCAAAACGCGGTGAATATTCAAAGAAACGCATGGAGCTTCTCCTTTCCATGTCCCCCAGGAACAGGTGCTTCGGTTGCGCTGTGTCATTGGAATTGCGGCGTTTTCAGAATTTGCAGTGTGTTTCCGAAATGTAGCGCGCATCATCGTTGCTTTTGAATAAAGATCCTCAGTTTGTATAGCATTCATGAACTTGCATCACGTTTCTGAAATGACACACACGTCTTGTCTTTTTGATGAATGTTTTGTGTGGTTACAGTGCGGTTTTTTTTCATTTGCAGCGTGACGGGTCTTCTGGGCCACCATAGTGTAGAAAGCGGTCATTAATCAGAAAAGTGACAGATTACATGTCAAAAACATAATTCCAAAAGGAAAAGTGTAAACATTTTGCACTGATCAAACTTGATGGACATGCCATTAGTCTGTCAAAGATTAGAATGACTATAGCACTGAATTCTATCACCAACTGAACGTGTTTTCAGTGTTAGATGCGTACTTCTTCGGAGCTTGGTGTTTTCTTAGTTTCGATGCACGGATAAAGATTTGAACTGGTGATTCATTTATTTTGTCCGTCAAATTGACAAATAAAGTGTAAGGACAAATATTGACATTTTTGCGATACCGGGAATTATATTTGTATCTCTAGTATGAGTGAACATACTACCATAGTTGAGTAATGAGTAATGAGGAGGCATGACGTATTTGGACAGTAGTGAACACCGTTGCTCTACATGAATGGAGTGGGGATGTGGCGTGTCCAGGTTACCCAGGTAACGCAAGGCGTGGTGTCGAGGCATCTGGGTGTGTGTGTGTGTGTGTGTGTGTGTTTGTGTGTGTGCCCATGCACTTACTTCTTGTGTGCATGGAAGGCAGCATATGTAAAGCTTTTTTTCTCATACTCTCTGAAGAACATGCTGTCACTCAGCCGGATGTGATACACCTCGTTGCCAGAGCAACGGCCATACATCCTCTGCCACTGTTCTGGGGACTGCTGGCCCTCCCTACACAGGTTATTAACACATGATTATACACATATAAAGGTCCTATTACATAGTTATTGGCATGTGATAACGTAATTGCTGAAATGTGATTACCAAGGCATTGGGAAGGGAGTGACATGGAGCGAGTGTGTGAGAGAATGTGCGAACTCACTCGATACCACAGTGTGGTGTTAGGACATGATGTTGTGGCTGACATCAATGCGTTTGTTTACCTCCAGCGTGGAAAAAAGTGAGAGAGGGAAATAGAAGGAAAGATAGAACTAATGATGGAGTAACAGAGAGAGAGAGAGAGAGAGAGAGAGAGAGAGAGAGAGAGCGAGAGAGAGAGAGAGAGAGAGAGAGATTGGGAGAGATGACGACGAGCCATGGAAGGAGTCCGCTACTAACTGGCCCCGGGAAGTGTGCACCAGCAGGGTGACCAGCGTGGACGTGGCCGGGCACAGGCAGTTCAGAGCCAACAGGGCGTACTTGAACTCCTCCTCACACACAACGTGGTCTGTAGCGGGAAACAGAGACAGTGCTTAGAGCCGAAATGGCCGACAGTGTAGGAGCAGGTGATGTAGCTCGTAGTGGCTAAAGGAGAGAGAGAGAGAGAGAGAGAGAGAGAGAGATAGAGAAACAGACAGACAAATGAAATAATCACCTGCAAATTTGACGTGAAACTTGTTTTCAGGTTTGAGGATCTGTACGTAGAGGGGGCAGTTTGGGGCAAAGTCCTTGACTGCCCAGGCTCTAAGTATCGTCTGATGGTCCTGCCATCACAATTCAGACTTTTAATCAGACATACACAATCAAATAACAGTAGTAACTTATTTGGGTTAACGGAAACACGAAGTATAAACAACAGCCAATCAATCATAAATAAACAGTGAGGCCATCAGTTTATGAACTGTGAGTGAAGGCGATCTGAAACGCAGCAATCATCTGTTCAAGCTTACCAGTATGTGGCTGTACACTGGTTTTAAGTAAACCAAGGGAACAGGCAAGTGGTCCGTCAAGGTGGTGCTTGTGTGCTGGGAGTACTAATCACTGTGATTGTGAGAGGCGGGGAGAGACCGGTCATGGTTCTTACCGCGGCCATGCGGTCGGCCTCGTTTCTGCTACTTAGGATAAAGCAGGCCTCCGCGTCGTCCATCCTGCGACGGAGGCCAAGCGCCGACGGACCAATCGGAGAGATGCGTAATGAAAGGGACACCAATCAAGGAGGGTAACCACATAAAAGGGGTATCAGTTGCCGCCCGACAACGGGCGGAGAATAACGTGTCAGAGAGAGAAACGCACCGACACAGATCGGCCCGGTGACTCAGCGCCCGCCGACCGCGCGTTCCGCGGAAAGGGCATGTGTGCGCAAAACGCAGACAGACACACGCAAAGCATGCCATTATATAGAGAGCCTTCGGATGCTAAAAATTCCTCCCTGTTATTAGCCTTTGGTGGTTCTGAAAGCAAAACACCATGGCAACAGATGAAAGAGAGATGGGAGTATAGGAACGAGAGGAGAGGGATGCAGAGAGAGAGAGAGAGAGAGAGAGAGAGAGACAGAGCGCTTTTGTGTATTATGTGATGCTGTATGGCTGGTGTTCTTTCATCGGTGATCTGTGATTGGCCGATATGACCTGGGGATTGGCCGATATGACCCTGGTGTGGGCTGTCAGCTATTGGCTAGTGTGAGCTGTCACTCACTTGGCCCGGAGAAGGTCCTGGTTTTTGAGAGCGGAGCCTTGTAGGTAAATGACCCTCTGAGACCAAAGTGGAATTTGCAGAACTCGTCTCACCTGGCTGTCTGCCTCGCATGGACACAGGATCACCACGTAATAATCCTACACACACACACACACCCACACACACACACACAAAACACATTACTGTACTAACTACAATTATCTTCAATAATCTTCACCCTAACCTGGTGATGACCTTACATTAAAGCTGACCATTAACAAGCATTAACAACAACGGATCAAAGGGAAAATCACAACCAAAACCACAAGGGTAAAGACACATTCACACACACACACACACGCCATGTCAGACCTGTGTGCGTGGGTGAGCATAGAACTCATTGAGGAAGTCCATGAGAAGGTCGATCTTGAGTGAGCTGACGCAGAGCACGGCGTGCTTCTCTGTCTGGGCGCGGTGACGGCTGTAGTTACCGCCTGACTTCTGCCTCTCCATCCACAGGTAGATGAGCTCCTCAAACTGTGCACAAAGAGAGATAAACTGCAATCTTAATGGTTAAAGAGAGTTTGAATGTTCTTTTAAACAAACAACATAATGTTCAATCGACTGTTGTATTATCCTTTATTGCAAACTCTGGAATCTAAGGCCAGGGACACGCCAAAATAACACTGAACGAATGCGAGCGATGGGCGATCGCCTTCCGCCAGCTCCATCACCCGTCCGTGGTCTGTGCGCAGACTTCTTATAACGTGCATTTCTGAGTTCGGCGCGACTCCAACCTCTTCTTGACGTCCATAAAAATTGTGCGTGGTAACACGCATTTATCAAGGGAATGACAAATGTTCCACCTGCTCGCTAGATAGTTAGCAAAACAAAACCACTTTCTGTGGAGAAAAATGCCTCAGTGCCTCAAGCCCCAATGCGACAAAAGCCTTCCTTTTTAGAAACTATAATGTTCAGTTTTTGTTGTTGTATTATAATCATAGTATTATTGTTATATTATTGTTGTATTATTATTATTGATTACATTCATATCCTGTAACCCGAACTTTGGCAATACAGAGAGGTAGAGGCAAAGAGAGAGAGAGAGAGAGAGAGAGAGAGAGAGAGATACAGAAGGAAATAGACAGCAAAATAGAGACTGAGAATCAGAGGGAGAGACAAAATAGAGACTAAGTCAGAGGAGGAGATAAAAGAGAGATTGAGAGTCAAAAGAGACAAAATAGAGAATAAGAGTCAGAGGAGGAGATAAAAGAGAAATTGAGAGTCAAAAGAGACAAAATAAAGACTAAGTCAGAGGAGGAGATAAAAGAGATTGAGAGTCAAAAGAGACAAAATAGAGAATAAGAGTCAGAGGAGGAGATAAAAGAGAGATTGAGAGTCAAAAGAGACAAAATAGAGACTAAGTCAGAGGAGGAGATAAAAGAGAGATTGAGAGTCAAAAGAGACAAAATAGAGAATAAGAGTCAGAGGAGGAGATAAAAGAGAAATTGAGAGTCA
>NC_137517.1:13605000-13617500 GCF_041902795.1 Electrophorus electricus | reverse complement strand
CACACACATACACGTACAAACATATGCACGTACACACACTCATTCTGACCATGCGTTACGGAGCTGAGTGGGGTTGTCAGTCATGACGCGTACGATGTAGAGCACACATGTCAGAACCTTCAGGCAGAAGTTAAATATTCGGATCCGCAGGCCTGGAGCAAAAGGAGAAAAGGTCAGAGGTCACCAACTCTGCAGGAGATATAACTAAAGGACAAAAAGTAATGAGGCTTTTTGCTCTCATTTATGCAAGACCAACTTTACACAAGCTGCGTGTCTCTGAATCCCATTCACTGCATTTCAGCAGTTACGAGAGCTATATGTTGGCTTTGATAAAGCAGATCACACCACCACCAGACCATCACGTATAAAGACCACTTAGACTATAGAGACAAAATAAAAAGGTTTACTTGTCATATACACAAATAGGTGTTGTATACTCTGCCTGAAATTACAAGAATCAAACCACAATACATAAGCACAACGGTGAATTATGAAGTAAATAAAACACCAAGCAACCTAGAAAAATATGTCAATTAACAAAAAGGCTTATCATCTAATTCTTCATTGAGACCATATGGAGACATAGTGTTCAGGGTGCATGTCCAGTAACATTTGTCAAGGTGACATCGCCTGCAAGATTTCTCTATACCTACGTACCTAAGCACTCTGACACTGGCCAACAAGTTTAAAATGTTCATCACTTATACTAATATCGCTCTGATCTTCGCTGATCCAAATGCATAAAGATCCCAAAAGTTTGCCCGACATCAGCCAGCCCACATATCAAAGAGATAACGTGAGTCGTGCCGCAAGTGATTCTTTCACGTACGGAAATATGGCGACCAGCTTGAGGACAGCTAAAAGACTTACACTGGAGTGTAAAGCCCCATTGTGCACATTTTCCACATCTGTAATTATCAGCTGGGATATCAGGCATCTCAGTCAGTACATTACAGGGACGTGTGAGGAATTTGGGAGGAACGTGTCGAGAAAATGAATCGCAAGCTTAAAATCAAGTTTGGGGCTTTCCTTAAAAATGTGTTAGAATTTGGAGTCAGTAGAGATGATATACCAATGTTTCTTTAATTTTGTGCAAAATTCAGTTCAGAACAGGCAATATTTAACACATATTAGAGGAGCAACATCTAATCAAAGTAACTGGCATATTTACTTTGTGCCTTCATGGCGGATATGGATATAAAAGCGCTGAACATCAAGCATCACTAGTTTTTAACAACCGAATAAAAATGACAGTCATTCATCTGAAGCAAATTACAATTATGACTAAGTACAACTCAAGCAATTGAGCCTTTCTCAGGGGCCCAACAACAGCAGCCTGGGGCTTGAGCTGACAACCTTCAGCTCACTAGTCTAAGTACCTTAAACACTGAGCTATCACTGCCCTACAGAAAAAAAAGCATCTACATATGAGACTGCCGATAACACTCACAATCGGTCTGCCTTTTGACGGACACTCTAACCACTTGTGAACTTTGGGCAGCATGTAAATTACTGCTGGGACTCGATACATAACCTTCATAGAGTTGTTCATCAAATTCAGTGTTTTCATAATGGAACAAACATCTAGAATTAATCTCTCCAGTCTCTGAGGGTTGGAAGGTAATTACTGGTAAAGAGTTACTAGGCTGCCTATGAATCACCAAATTCATAATACAACAGCCATTGGAGAACCACTGCACCATTATTATCACTGGAGAACCACTGCACCATCATTATCACTGGAGAACCACTGCACCATCATTTTATTCAAAATGGAACTTGATTGAAAACTGCTGCTGGTGGATTAACCACATTCTGTGAAAAAGTGGCACAGGCAGGGGCAGAAGAACTTCTGTAAGGGTAGGGGCAGGGGCAGAAGAACTTCTGTAAGGGTAGGGGCAGGGGCAGAAGAGCTTCTGTAGTGGTAGGGGCAGGGGCAGAAGAGCTTCTGTAGTGGTAGGGGCAGGGGCAGAAGAGCTTCTGTAGTGGTAGGGGCAGGGGCAGAAGAACTTCTGTAGTGGTAGGGGCAGGGGCAGAAAAACTTCTTTAAGGGTAGGGGCAGGGGCAGAAGAACTTCTGTAAGGGTAGGGGCAGAAGAGCTTCTGTAGTGGTAGGGGCAGGGGCAGAAGAACTTCTGTAGTGGTAGGGGCAGGGGCAGAAGAGCTTCTGTAGTGGTAGGGGCAGGAGCAGAAGAGCTTCTGTAGTGGTAGGGGCAGGGGCAGAAGAGCTTCTGTAAGGGTAGGGACAGGGGCAGAAGAGCTTCTGTAAGGGTAGGGACAGGGGCAGAAGAGCTTCTGTAGTGGTAGGGGCAGGGGCAGAAGAACTTCTGTAAGGGTAGGGGCAGGGGCAGAAGAGCTTCTGTAGTGGTAGGGGCAGGGGCAGAAGAACTTCTGTAAGGGTAGGGGCAGGGGCAGAAGAGCTTCTGTAGTGATAGGGGCAGGGGCAGAAGAACTTCTGTAAGGGTAGGGGCAGGGGCAGAAGAGCTTCTGTAGTGGTAGGGGCAGGGGCAGAAGAACTTCTGTAAGGGTAGGGGCAGGGGCAGAAGAGCTTCTGTAGTGGTAGGGGCAGGGGCAGAAGAACTTCTGTAGTGGTAGGGGCAGGGGCAGAAGAGCTTCTGTAGTGGTAGGAGCAGGGACAGAAGAACTTCTGTAGTGGTAGAGGCAGGGGCAGAAGAGCTTCTGTAGTGGTAGGGGCAGGGGCAGAAGAACTTCTGTAAGGGTAGGGGCAGGGGCAGAAGAGCTTCTGTAGTGGTAGGGGCAGGGGCAGAAGAGACAAACAACTTCTATAGTCTCCAGGATTACTGATGTATAGGAAATCTTTTATCCCGTTCAGAAGATTTTGAAGATCACGTTGCATCGTTCCAAAAATACACTTCACCTTGTTTGTAATCATCTGCATCCCGAATGAAATTGTTCTGTTCAATCTCCCTGGTCTCCTTTGAAAATTCCACCTGGTGTCGTTCAAAACCTTTTTAAAAATCAGACAATTTACTCTTATTAAAACCATCACTGAGTCGAGTCTCCGCGTTTTTCAACTCCTTACACGTTGTACAGAGATTTCCTCATCACCCAGTGCAATCAGATCGAAATAACATTTGTTCAAGATCGCCCATCAACAGGAACACGGTGATGTTCCCTGTGGTCCCAGAATAATCAGGCTTTACATGAGGGTAGTGGTGACTTAGTCATTAAGGTACTTGACTAGCAAACAGTAGGTTGCTGGTTCAAGCTCCACCGTTGTCCCTGTTGGGCCCCTGAGCTTAATCCTTGATTACTCAAGTTGTAGTCAGCCATAATTGTAAGTTGCTTTGGATAAAAGCGTCAGATAAACACCATAAATGTAAAGCTGTGGCCATCACATATAAGGATCAAACAGATCACAGAATAACAACAAAAATTGTTCAAAGGAGCACTGGTTGATTTCTGCCACTTTTCTTACTAATTCAAATAAACGGTTAGATATTTTAACTTGTTCTCGGCCGGAGACTTGTCTGTGTTCACACTGATATCCTGTCAACAACTCATCACTCCTCTACCTTCTCTGTCTGTTCGGCTACAAAAACGTTGAACAAAGAAATATTGGAAATGTCTGGCATGATGTCATTCATCATCTATACTTAAATAATGAAGCATTATTAATAAATAGCCCACCTCATTGCTCAAAAGTGAAGTCATGACAACTTTGCTAAAAAACTGTACTTGAGCTCCGCTGGCCACCGTAGATCTTAGTGGTGTGCGTTATGTTCAGGGGCAGGAATGGATTCAAAGAGTAAAAAATGGTTTTAGTGTTGCTGTGTTCTCCAAGTTAACTGCTAGAGGTGTTGTTTCCCCAAACTCAGACGTGGAGTAGCCCTGTGCCGAGCCTTTAACATTTTAAAACTTGTGACAGGCGCTTAAGTGAGCAGACACAGATATCACAGGTATGCTGGACAAAAAACAAACACTGAAATCCCCACAATGGTGAAGACGAGTGAAGGTGTGAGCTGTTGATGTAAGAATACAGTGAGCACAGGAAAGAGGTGGTGTAAAGAGGTGGTGTAAAGATATGGTGAGCACAGGAAACAGGTGGAATAAAGGTTCGGTGAGCACAGGAAAGAGGTGGAGTAAACAGGTGGTGTAAAGGGGTGGTGTTAAGGCAGAATAAAACTGACCGATTGCATGTCCAACTTACTAGAGCGCTGGTTTTTGATGAAGTACAACTTGAGCCTCTCTTTGAATGTGTTCTCATTCACGTAGAACTCCACGTGCACTCTGTCAGCACAAGACACATGGTTACAGTCTCCGTGGGACCTCTGTTATTGGTTAAGACGACGATATTCATTCATGCCAAATGACCGCGAGCAGTCCGTGCAGTTAAGCATGTACAAGCTGGCTTCTAATTAGTTGGTTCAGTTTGCTGTGCTGTTCTGTTAAGGCTCATTTCAGTGAGCAATATTGGTCCTCTTTACAGGTGCTTTAAGAATGAACAATGTGGCTTTGTATGACAAATTAACAATAATAAGTAGCAAGTAGGAAAAGAGAGAGACAATGAGAGAGAGAAAGAGAGACCAGATCAATGTTGTCATCACTGCTAATTAGAGGTCCTGCTGAAATATAGCTAAATCATCATACTGCGTGTACAAGCGCGTGCACACACACGCACTGAGTCATGTCTTTATAAAGCAACACTGTATTTCCAGATGTCTGTGAAAACCTTTCTCACAATTTAGTAATCTCTCTCTCTCTCTCTCTCTCTCTCTCTCTGGGAAGGTGGTGTGGCCATTGCATGTCCACACGTTGTAAGTAGCATTAAGGGAAGATACTGTTAAGGCAACATTTCACAATCACTAAATTAAAGTCCTCTACAAAACCCGGCATGTTAAAAGGGCATGTTGTTTGTGCTGGAGTCCAACGCATCAACATATTTCACTCAACCAGTGCAACAATCGGCGCGGACATATACAGGAACTCAGGGATCACGCTCACTGACCCGCTGCTCGAGCTTTAGTGCTTATGGGCCCCACGCGCGCGGCCCTCCGAACGTGCGTCAAATATCCACGAGCATGAAGAAAAGGAGAGTGAAACCAACGCATTTGCTGAAACTTTATTTTAAAGTGACGAACATCTTAATGCTAACGAATGGTGTCAAACCGGTCAATTATTAGATCGAATAAATTACAGACTTTGACAAGGATCCGAGGCATGGCGATATTACTGGATCAGAGCAATTTTAACCTTATACACAGAAATTGTGTGAAAACCTCAGACGCTAAGGGTGTCGACAACGCTCACGGTCCGTAATCGATCGAGAGAAAACTGTTGAGAGAGAGAGAGAGAGAGAGAGAGAGAGAGAGAGAGAGAGAGAGAGACTCGCGCTTAGTTATTATCGATACCTCTGCCCAGCATCGCTACCGAAAGAGTCCAACCTCCATGTAACCACAGCAGGGTTAACCCAGGACGGCACCGCGCTCTTCGTCTCCATACCGGAGACACCGGAGAGAGACCTTCGGTAATAAAGGTCCCCGCAGGGAACCGTTCGCGCAGGCATACGCGCTACCGTGGCGGAGTTCAAAACAACTCGCCTACACGCAGTTTCGTGCGCATCCGCGCGTCCGAGGCGCGTACCGATTATACAAGCACAAGCGTCCGCAGTATTTACTGAATAATGTTGCACTGAATGACTGGACGAACGCGTGAATGAACAAATACAGAGCGACATCGTCTTACTTTCGACATTACACGGCTGTATTTTAACTTTTTATTACAGTCGTTATGTACTGGAAGTCCGACTTATATCTGTTCGAATAGTTTCTCTCCATCTCTCCCCCCTCTGGTCCACAGCGGTTGCCACAGCAACACAGTTCTCTGCAAAAATAAACATTAACGCTATTGCACTTTGTCAAGACTGTGACGTTCACCTATAGGTTATTATTATTGTGTGTTTGCATTCTCCTGTGTGTGAAATTGTGCCTATGTGTGCATGCCTAAGGAAACCATGAGAGCATCCAACTGTTAAATGTTATAGCCATTCTCCGTCACGTCCTTATGTCATTTTACCACATCTCTCCTCTCCTCCAATTATCCAATCACAGCATACCTGTGATTAATCAATGCATTAATTAATAATTACTCCATTACCCAGTAATTAGCCTAATTCAAATCACCTATAGGTTATTTCAGTCACAAGAAAAACGATGCGCGCACACACACACATTCACGCGCGCACACACCCCCGCACACCCGTCCTCAAAATTCAACATAACACATTAGTGTGTTCTCGCTGCACTGTGGTTCGTCAGAACATTCAGTAATATTCTCTAATTCTGCTCCACCAAGCTAGCGATAATCTTCCTCTAATGTTCATGTCAGCACGCTGGGTTACGTAACTGTTCTCAGACCCAAAACCGTCCCTGGCTTGACAGCGTGGTGCACTGATGACCGCTCTAAATGCCCCCGGCGTGTCACGAGAGGGCTTCTCTCTCTCTTCTCACTCCAGGCCGGGGTACTTAAAGCATTCCTGGGCCTTGACATGCCTCGCTTGCTTCCCGAAGCACCTTATAGTAATCTCCCGAATGAAAACACAAACATATATGCTCCCGTGCTGAAAATACACTGTCTTACGGATGATATAAGTGATTTGGTTTAAGGATACTTTTTATTTATTTCTAAGTATTTATTTATATATTTCACATAAAGACTTTTTGCCCTCCCCTACATGACTAGAGCCATTACTGAAATGGTTGCTCTAAGGGGAAAAGATCCTCCATTGCTCTCCCAGGTTCTGCTGCCAGTTACTACAAATGTCAGAGCTGTACTAATCAACCCCTCTACAAAGAAGCGGCCCTCCCCGCAATGTCAGTTAAGCTATTCTTAAGCTTGTGTGTATGGCACATAGAAGGATGGGCCAAGCTTGGTCTTTGGAAGGAGGAGCATTAAACGTGAATGTCTTTGGAGGGAGGAGCTTTAAATGGGCGTGTCTCTGGAAGGAGGAGCATTAAACGTGAATGTCTTTGGAGGGAGGAGCTTTAAATGGGCGTGTCTTTGGAAGGAGGAGCATTAAACGTGAATGTCTTTGGAGGGAGGAGCTTTAAATGGGCGTGTCTTTGGAAGGAGGAGCTTTAAACGTGCATATCTTTGGAGGGTGGAGCTTTAAATGGGCGTGTCTTTGGAGGGTGGAGCTTTAAGCATGTGTGCCTTTGAAAGCAGAGGCTTTGGTGGAAAGTTTGGATGGAGGTTTCCCTCTGTTGGTGGCAGAAGATAAACATATCTGGAGGTGAATGCCAACCACTTACCCAGCGAGCTTGAGCAGATGAGTCACGACAAATCGATTCCAGCAGCTTTATGTTGAAAGGCACTGCCTTTTAGGAATAGGTTATGAAGGCTACAGTACTGTACTACAGTACCCTGCTGTGCTACAGTGCCCTGCTGTGCTACAGTGCCCTGCTGTGCTACAGTACCCTGCTGTGCTACAGTGCCCTGCTGTGCTACAGTACCCTGCTGTGCTACAGTACCCTGCTGTGCTACAGTGCCCTGCTGTGCTACAGTGCCCTGCTGTGCTACAGTACCCTGCTGTGCTACAGTGCCCTGCTGTGCTACAGTGCCCTGCTGTGCTACAGTACCCAGCTGTGCTACAGTACCCTGCTGTGCTACAGTGCCCTGCTGTGCTACAGTACCCTGCTGTGCTACAGTGCCCTGCTGTGCTACAGTGCCCTGCTGTGCTACAGTACCCAGCTGTGCTACAGTACCCTGCTGTGCTACAGTGCCCTGCTGTGCTACAGTGCCCTGCTGTGCTACAGTGCCCTGCTGTGCTACAGTACCCTGCTGTGCTACAGTGCCCTGCTGTGCTACAGTGCCCTGATGTGTGACTCAGTAATGTCATCTTATGCCCAGTAATGGTGCTAAAATCAACAAAAACAAACAACATCAAATAAACCAGAATAACCTCTTATTGGAATTCAGTGCCGCTACACAGAGTACAGCGTACAGAGTGCATCTGTTCAGTTGGCTATCGTGACACTGGAATATTAGGTCCGCAAACACGACAAAGCCTAGAGCTCCGAACGCACCACAGGGGTCGGCCCATCCTACAGACCGAGCACACGCTGCTGTACTCCCGCACAAAGCCGCGTCGCATCTCGACCTTATCCGGATCGTAAGGACATTCTCTCGACCCATTTTTCAAAGTGCTTTAGGAATGATTCATGTGCTCTAGGAAACCTGACCGCAGTTCAGGCAGATTAGACCGGCTGCCTTCACCTTAAGTTTATAAGACCTAAATGATACCGTCTATGTGATTTTTTTTTTATTTTTTATAGCCAATTTCTCTGGCGTCTGGGTATCACCCGTTCGAGTGCTAAGCGAGGGACTCCACGCGGTGCCTCTGGAACGCGCGTAAGCATCATGTGCTTTCGAGCGTGTCCCGCGCATGTCCCACGCCGTGTTGTGGACAGGTAAGCGTGCCTGGAAGTAAACGCTGACCACCCGTTTGGTGAGCGTGAGCAGGCGTGTTTTGGGCAAACGCTAAAAAATGTGAGCCTGTGGGCTCACCGTCGGCGACGATGCGAGGACTGTACCTGTCTTCATTCTGGCATGGCTGGTCGCCTAGGAGCAGCTCACGGAAGCGGGCCCGGCACTGAAGGGGCGGGACGTCGGACGCGCCGGTGGTCATCTTGAGTCCTTGGATGCTCAGCACAACACCGTTGAGGGTGTGAGGGTCAGAGGTCGCACTGGGGGGGGGGGGGGGGGGCAGAGGAAAGGCAGGAAGTGTGAAAATGCCAGTAACAGCTTCGAGTTCATTTGCAGAGAGAATGTAAAATTCATGTGTGCCTTTTATCATTCAAAAGAAAAAAACGGTTGTTAAATTAACGAATGAATGGATGATTGAATGACATAGAAGCACAACCCACAATAGCTAAAGAGACTAGTGGCTAGAGAGACCAGCCTGTGTTTACTTCTTCAGCGCAGTTCTTGTGTAAACAACACGAAAAAAAAACACGCAATGCAAAATTATGCAGAAAACAGGATGACAACATGTGCAGGAGAGGCAAAGAGAGGGATATCTACCCCTGAGTGTGTGTGTGTGAGTGTGTGAGTGTGTGTGTGTGTGTGTGTGTGTGTGTGTGTGTGAGTGTGTGTGTGTGTGTGTATGTGTGTGTGTGTGAGTGTGTATGTGTGTGTGTGTGAGTGTGTGTGTGTGAGTGTGTATGTGTGTGTGTGTGTGCGTGTGTGTGCGTGTGTGTGTGTGTGTATGTGTGTGTGCGTGTGTGTGCGTGCGTGTGTGTGTGTGTGTATGTGTGTGTGCGTGTGTGTGCGTGCGTGTGTGTGTGTGTTGGTGTATGTGTGAGTGACATACACAGACTATCATTGCTACATGAAACTGTATGTACTGTTCAGTGCAAATGACATTCAACATCAAACAGTGCTTACAGAACTTACCATCTATCTATCTATCTATCTATCTATCTATCTATCTATCTATCTATCTATCTATCTATCTATCTATCTATCTATCTAATATAAATATTTTATATATTTAAAATATCTAAATAATCACTTGTAAAGAGAATTTTGTCCATTGTTCATTTGCAATTTTTTGAATAATAGGGATGGCAGACTAGAGGTGAACTGAACAGAACGTAACATGCTCACTCACATACACCGCCCCCCCCCCCCCCCCCCCCCCCCCCCCACACACACACATTCCGATTCTTCCTGCAGCGGTGGGCTATGGAGAAGTTTTGGGACAGGAGGTGTTAAGAGATTTTGTATGACTGCACACATAACGATGCGTAACATATACACCCACGACATCAAAATGGGCTTTCTCTTCACTTCACAAGAGTACTAGAACTGGAAGAGTTAATTAAAAAATGCGACAACAGTTGAACTATAATTAGATCACAGGCTGGCACAACAATTTCTTATTTGAAAAACACTTACAATATAGCGCTAGTTGTAATTAGGATACCGTAATTACCAGCGACAGCGCAAGAACAGTGCGCATATTGTTCTTATATAATAAACAATACAACAAACTTAATACATTAACAGGTCGAGAAGGTGGTGGTACGAGCGCTACCTTGCAGGTGCCTGGCGCGCCGTGCTGCCGTCGTCGTCCACAAAAGTCTGGTTAGTATAGCAGGCGCTGCGCATCGCTCCCGGCGACCCATCCGAGCCACCGGACGCGAACGTACCCGGGGCGGCTTCATCCTCTCGAGACAGTGCCTCGGGCATCGCGCATCCGCAAACAGCAAGGCTCTGTGAAACAGCGAAACCGTGTGTGTGTGTGTGTGTGTGTGTGTGTGTGTGTGTGTGTGTGTGTGTGCGCGGCAAGTTTAGAGCGCCACGACAAGCGCAAAGCACCCGAGAGCAGCCCAAACAAACCCAACTTTTACAGCCTCGTAAATATATGCGGCGTGTAAAACGTGTAACCAAACAGTTTGGACCTAATCTTTAGCAACTTGAGCTCCCTGCGTGACTTATCTTTCCACGGTACTACATACCACCTGTTTGTTACCGATCTCTGGACCGTTCAATCCGCGCAGTTGTTTAAATAGTGACGCATAGCGACCTCTACCGGAACGCCTTAAAAAGTCTCTGTCGCCGAGACTCGACCGCGAGACTAACCTTCTCCTCGCAAGCTGACCTCATTAATCCGAAATCGGTAGAAGCAATAATCTTAAAGTCCCTATGATAATCATATTTCTTTAACCTTCGGATCCCACAAACTGCGCCAGTAGAGGACATTTAGTGACTATTTCACTAAACAGACTAAACCTTAACTACCATCGTTTAAACTTTGCCACAGCCGAAGATTACAGATCAAAATGGAAGCCCCGAGGCTTAATTCTGTAAAACTATATTTATTTTGTGACTACGCATGTCCTCTTAAAATTCAAACTCAAACGCAGCACTATGAATGGAATATCGCAACAACATAATACAAAATAACAACAACAACTATTATTATTATTATTATATTCATACATACATAGTACTTTGAGTGAAAATCCTGTAGCTAAGCATATTTTGATCTTAAAGGCCTCATTCAGCACGTTATCGGAAGCAGAGCTGTCACCAGCGGTGAGGACACCGAGGTTCGGCCGGCGTTCATTTCGGAAGGTTCTCCCCACGTATCTCCAATTAGTCATACAAAACAAAAGGCGGAAGCAACGCTGTTATATAGTACACCTTCACTGCATAACACCTGTGTGTGTGTCCAATGCTGGTTGGTGCTCTGTGTGTGTAGGCCCAGTGATGGTTGGTGCTCTGTGTGTGTAGGCCCAGTGATGGTTGGTGCTCTGTGTGTGTGTCCAATGCTGGTTGGTGCTCTGTGTGTGTGTCCAGTGATGGTTGGTGCTCTGTATTTGTCTAATGCTGGTTGGTGCTCTGTGTATGTGTCCAGTGCTGGTTGGTGCTTTGTGTGTGTAGGCCCAGTGATGGTTGGTGTTCTGTGTGTGTGTCCAATGCTGGTTGGTGCTCTGTGTGTGTAGGCCCAGTGATGGTTGGTGCTCTGTGTGTGTGTCCAGTGATGGTTGGTGCTCTGTATTTGTCCAATGCTGGTTGGTGCTCTGTGTATGTGTCCAGTGCTGGTTGGTGCTCTGTGTGTATGTTTCCAGTGATGGTTGGTGATCTGTGTGTGTGTCCAGTGATGGTTGGTGATCTGTGTGTGTGTCCAGTGCTGGTTGGTGCTCTGTGTGTGTGTCCAATGCTGGTTGGTGATCTGTGTATGTGTCCAGTGATGGTTGGTGCTCTGTGTGTATGTTTCCAGTGATGGTTGGTGCTCTGTGTGTGTGTCCAGTGCTGGTTGGTGATCTGTGTGTGTGTCCAGTGCTGGTTGGTGCTCTGTGTGTGTGTCCAGTGATGGTTGGTGCTCTGTGTGTGTGTCCAGTGATGGTTGGTGCTCTGTGTGTGTGTCCAGTGATGGTTGATAATCTGTGTGTGTGTCCAGTGATGGTTGGTGCTCTGTGTGTGTGTCCAGTGATGGTTGGTGCTCTGTGTGTGTGTCCAGTGATGGTTGGTCACCTGTGTGTGTGTCCAGTGATGGTTGGTGATCTGTGTGTGTGTCCAATGCTGGTTGGTGCTCTGTGTGTGTAGGCCCAGTGATGGTTGGTGCTCTGTATTTGTCCAATGCTGGTTGGTGATCTGTGTATGTGTGCAGTGCTGGTTGGTGCTCTGTGTGTATGTTTCCAGTGATGGTTGGTGATCTGTGTGTGTGTCCAGTGATGGTTGGTGATCTGTGTGTGTGTCCAGTGCTGGTTGGTGATCTCTGTGTGTGTCCAGTGCTGGTTGGTGCTCTGTGTGTGTCCAGTGCTGGTTGGTGATCTGTGTGTGTGTCCAGTGCTGGTTGGTGATCTGTGTGTGTGTCCAGTGCTGGTTGGTGATCTGTGTGTGTGTCCAGTGCTGGGTGGTGATCTGTGTGTGTCCAGTGCTGGGTGGTGATCTGTGTGTGTCCAGTGCTGGTTGGTGATCTGTGTGTGTGTCCAGTGCTGGTTGGTGCTCTGTGTGTGTGTCCAGTGCTGG